>NW_026652294.1:36445641-36591544 GCF_009828535.3 Hylobates moloch | reverse complement strand
CTTCCATGTACCCATTACCCAGCTTCAGCCGCTGTTTTGCCAAATTCATTTCAGCTGTTCACTTCCCCCTCTTTGTTATTGTCACAATATTTTAAATCCAAGACATCAGATGATTTGATTTTACCCTTAAATATTTCATTATGCATCTCAAAAAACAAAAATAAAAACCCTTTCTTCCGTAACATAACTACAATGCCAATATCACATCTCACAAAGCTGGCAGTAAGTCTATTTCATCTACTCCCCAATCCATATTTAAATTGCTCAGTTGTCTAAAACGTGTTCTTATAGTTGGTGTTGTGGTTTGGTTTGGTTTGGTTTTGAGACGGAGTCTCGCTCTGTCACTCAGGCTGGAGTGCAATGGCACAATCTTGGCTCACCTCAACCTCCACCTCCCAGGTTCAAGCAATTCTCCAGCCTCAGCCTCTCTAGTAGCTGGGACTACAGTCACACGCCAGCACGTGTGAAAAATAAAAATTGTATTTTTAGTAGAGATGGGGTTTCACCATATTGGACAAGCTGGTCTCGAACTCCTGACCTCAGACGATCCACCCTCCTCAGCCTCCCAAAGTGCTGGGATTACAGGCGTGAGCCACTGCGCCTGGCCAGTTGGTGTGTTCTTATCAGGATCCAAACAAGGTCCACTCATTTTATTTTGTTTGTTAATGTTTTTTAAATCTCACTTAACTCTCTTAATCTGTATGCTCCTGTTTTATTAACAGCCACTAATGAGCTAAGGACTGTACTAGCAGCTGGGAACCCTAAGATGAATATGGCAGCCCTGCCCTCCCAGGGCTTACAGTCACACTAGTAGTAATTGTCTATAGTCATACTCATGATCTCTTATATAACATGTTATATAAGATAAGGCTTGAAAGGGGAGGTATGGGAAGCTGAGGAAGGATAAATACGGTGCAGCACAGGAGGGGGGCCCGGTCCCCCACGGACGAAAGTGCCTTCCCAGCAGCCCCTGTGCAGGGCCCTGGTTTACTGGCATCCCTCGTTCACACCAACAGTGCGTGTCACGCCCGCAGGGGGCACCCCAAAGCGGCAAGAAGGCCCAGAAGGGAAGATGAGGCTTGAAAGGGGAGTAGAGGCAAGTGTAGAAAGAAAAAAAGCAGCGTGGCAATGGAAGGAGGCCTGGGTCCCCTGATAGATGAAAGTGCCCCAGGGATCCTGGAGTCCCTGCTTCGCACCCACGGTGCATGTGGTGCCCACAGGTGGTACCTCAATGCGGCAAGAAGGTCCATAAGGGAAGATAAGGCTTGAAAGGGGAGGTAGAGGCACCTGTGGATGGAAAGAAAACAGCGTGGCAGAGGAGGGGGGCCTGGGTCCTCCCACGGAGGAAAGTGTCTTCCCAGCTAAGGACTGTGCTAGTATCTGGGAACCCTAGATGAATATGGCAGCCCTGCCCTCCCAGGGCTTACAGTCGCACTAGTAGTAATTCTCTATAGTCATACTCATG
Organism: Hylobates moloch; assembly: GCF_009828535.3. NCBI lineage: Eukaryota > Metazoa > Chordata > Mammalia > Primates > Hylobatidae > Hylobates > Hylobates moloch. The sequence goes on along the minus strand of NW_026652294.1, from coordinate 36,590,079 downwards.
ATCTCTTATATAACACGCTACCACTCACCAAACACTGCCACAGACATCATCTCAACCAGGAGACAGCGTCACTCCCAGCTCACACCTACAGAAGCTGGGGCATCCCGGGACCCACTATTAACCCACGTGAGGAGCCTTGGGAAAATCACTTCTGATCTCTATAAAAGTGTTGTTTTCAATTCTAAGGGTTTAGCATTGATATTAGCACATATGGCCAGGCATAGTGGCTCATGCCTATAATCCCAGCACTTTAAGAGACCAAGGCAGGAGGATCACTTGAGTCCAGAAGTTCAAGGCCAGCCTGAACAACATGGCAAAACCTTGTGTCTACAAAAATTACCAAAAAAGTTAGCTGGGCCTGGTGACACGTGCCTGTAGTCCTAGCTACTCAGGGAGCTGAGGTGGGAGAATCGCCTAAGCCAGGGAGTTCGAGGCTGCAGTGAACCAAGATCGGGCCACTGTGCTCCAGCCTGGGCAACAGAGTGAGACCATATTTCCAAAGCTTAGATAGATAGATAGATAGATAGATAGATAGATAGATAGATAATCTTAGCACATATATTGTTATTAATTATTGGTAAATAGGCCCTTTACATATATGAACACTTGTTATTTCATCATTACCATCATTGCCGTCATCAACATAGTAGAAACAGTTCACTGCTCCCAGGTGTGTACTAAGCTGTGAGCATGCATTAAGTCACTTATTCTCATAACTAGGAGATGGGAGCCACAATTACTCCTACTTACAGATGAGGAAACCAAAAACAGGAAGGTTAAATGACTTGCTCAGGGATCCACAGTCAAGAGCAGAAGAGCCAGGACTAAAATGGAAGGCTATCTGATTCTGAAGTCTGGGCTTGAAGCCACTGTACCGTATCCGCAAGCCCCTGCATGGGATCTGGCATCCAGCAGGTGCTCAGTGAGTTCGTGCAATAAGTGTCTGCCTCTCCCTCTTCTTCCCAGAGTTCACTTCCCTGTAGCTGGCTCCTACCGCTGGCCCAGCACGGGTCTCTGCTTTGTAGTGAGAGAAGCGGTGACCATTGAGATTGAATTCTGTGTGTGGGACCAGTTCCTGGGTGAGATCAATCCACAGCACAGCTGGATGGTGGCAGGGCCTCTGCTGGACATCAAGGCTGAGCCTGGAGCCGTGGAAGCTGTGCACCTCCCTCACTTTGTGGCTCTCCAAGGTAAACAACAGGGAAGGATAGGGAGGAAGGTGGTGGTAATTATGGGCCTGAAAGGGAGTGTAGAATGATGATCTCCTGGGAGAGGGTGTTGTGGCTTCCTTAGAGGGGCCGGGGGTGGGGGGGGTGGGAGGGTTATGGAGATGGGGACTAAGATTTTCGTGCATTCCACTCTTCTCTGGACGTATCCTTTTGAAACACATCTCCCAGCCTCATAATTATATCTGCCTAAACTTACTTGAAAGTTTGTATTAAGTGTCATTTATATAGACTATATCACTGAAGGTCCCAGCAGGAAAGAGACGATATGCTCAGTTGAGATTTTTAAAGAAGCTTTTCAAAGACAGGACCATTTACAAAGTAAGGCTAAGTGAACTAACGAACAATGTTGGGGCAACAGGGACTAGCAACAATAGGAAGCCATCACTACTCCTACAGGCAGGGGGAAGAAACAGTGTCATCAGACTCCATCTGAGAGCTGGAGCCGTGAAAGAGGGGCTTCCCATAGAAGATAGTAATCATACAGTATGATTTTATGTCACCTCCAAAGACTTCCCACAGACTTCCAAGAAATATCAGCTGACAGTCAAAAATCTCACAAAGGGGAAACAAGGCACCAGAAGTAAGAGCCAGCAGAAACGACAGATACCAGAATCAGTCCCTTAAATCTTTCAGATGCTGAAATTATCAGAAAAAGAACATAAAATAAGTGTGTATAATATGACCAAAAAAAAAAGTAACCTTAAAACTGTCAGCAAAAAGCAATGAACCATTAAAAATGACAAATCAAAGTTGGAAACTAAATTGACTAAAAAAAAATGAAAAAACAAGGCCGGGTGCAGTGGCTCACGCCTGTAATCCCAGCACTTTGGGAGGCCAAGGAGGGCGGATCACGAGGTTAGGAGATCAAGACCATCCTGGCTAACACGGTGAAACCCCGTCTCTACTAAAAATACAAAAAATTAGCCGGGCATGGTGGCAGGCGCCTGTAGTCCCAGCTACTCCGGAGGCTAAGGCAGGAGAATGGCGTGAACCCAGGAGGTGGAGCTTGCAGTGAGCCAAGATTGCGTCACTGCACTCCAGCCTGGACCACAAAGCAAGACTCTGTCTCAAAAAAAAAAAAAAAAAAAGAAAAAACAGTCAAGTAACTTGTAGGATACCATGATAAGTCCTAATATATATCTAATATATCTAAATGGAATTCCAGAAAGATATGATAAAGAGAAGGGAAAAAATGGAATATTCAACAAGACAATTGCAAACAAATTTCTGGAAGTATTGAGACATATGAGACTTCTCAGAATGAGAAACCCTAAAACTGCAATGCAGGAAAGAGAGGGAGAAGGGAGAGAAAAAATCAAGATTAGTCTCATTAATGTGAAACTACAGAATAACAAAGTATGAGGGAAAGTCTTGACAGCAGCCAGAAAGAAAGGATTATAGGTGTGAGCCACCGTGCCCAGCCAATGTCTATCAATTTAGTGAGCAAGTTAGAAGAATCTGATGTGTCCCCATGTCAAATTATGACTCCAATAGAAGTTTCATTTAATTGCTGATAAAATGATTTGATAAACAATTTATGTTACAGCTTACATCAGTTATAAGCACTTTTATGATTTGTACAGTTTAGCTAGATGTTAAATGGGTTTTTAATATTTTTTCTTTTCTTTATTTATTTCCCAGGAATAGAGGTAAATGAGAATTTATTTTTAATTTCTCATTTATGTTAGTTGATATGTTATAGTATCATCCCAGTAGTTCAATGTATTTTTAGTATCACCTCGAAATAAAGGTATTAACTTTTACAGTATGCATATATTTAGGTAATCGAGGCATATATATAAGAAAAGTTATTTAGAAGCTAGTAGAAAGAGAAAAATGAAATGAGAAAACTAAAAAGCAAGGAACTGCTCAGTACCCAGAACCAGGAAAGTCTTGTTTGCTGAGGCCACAAAAGTTCAGTAAAACAATTCAAGCTGCACACCAGGAGGAGAGCATGGGGCAGGGGAATAGAGCCCCGGAGTCCTCAGGATCCCTGGGACACCTGGTTTAACAGTCAGGGTCATATGGGCATTCCCTAGGGAAGGTCCCAGACTAAAACAGAGTAGAGGGATGAGGTGCAAGACAGCTCTGGAATTGTCCGTTTAGAAAGGAAGAGATTGAGGAGAGGAAACTGATGGCTGAAACAAGAAGCTGGGACAAGTTACTTGTTCCCACCTGGCAATCTACAGAGTAATGAACACAGCCACTACCACAACCAGCCTGCCTCTTCACAAGTGAGACCGTGGCCAGGGGTCCCCAGGTACTCTGTCAAGAAGAGAGGGGTCTGGCTAATAGAGTCAGTGGGCTCAGCTCTGTCGTAGCTCTGCCCATGACCAGCAGCAAAAGAACTTGGCTTGCCCCAACCTGGGATGCTCAGGGCTGCACCATCACTCCCTGCTCTAACCAGGGTATTCCAGGAGAAACCTCATGCAGCTAAGGTCTGGAGCCAGAATGTACCACCAGGGCCCGAGGGGACAAAGTCTGCCTTCAGCTCCTACTCCAGGCGCCCCCTCATTCCCCACTCTCAGAGGTGGATGAGTTGGCCCTCCCCATTGTGAGGACTCCCAAGCCATGCCCTGCTCAGTCTCCTACGTCCATCAAGTGGGCCTGGGAAACGGGATTTGTCCAAGGAATTGGCTGACCCTCTGAGTGCACAGGCATCTAGCTGAAGCCTGCCAGGCTGACAGCCAAATCAGAACAGGAATGAATTCACTGTGCTTGTGGCACTGTCCTTTGTGGCACTGGAACTTGGCCAGTAAGAACTGTGAACAGTAACTGAGCATCCTGTGCCAGAAACCATGCAAGGTAGTTCCATATATATTAATATCATCTCTATTTTCATAATGAACCGGGAAATTAGGCACTACAGTTTTCCCTTGGTGTACCAGTGAGGAAACTGAAGCCGAGAGAGGTGAAGACCCTCTTCCAGAGTTGGGATTCTATCCCAAGTCCTATTTATCCCAGGCTAAGAGCCATACCCCTACCCCTCCCCAGTCCTGCCCAAGCCCGTGTCCCACCAGCCTTCTCTAGACCAAATTCTGAGCCTCACCTTGTGGCCAGATAGGATTTACTCCCTTTGGACTCTGTACACAAGCTTGTACAACCTGCGGCCTGTGGGCCACATGCAGCCCAGGATGGCTTTCGATGAAGCCCAACATGAATTCGTAAACTTTCTTAAAACATTATGAGACTTTCTTGCGAATTTTTTAAAGCTCACCAGCTATCATTAGTGTTAGTATATTTTACATGTGTGGCCCAAGACAATTCTTCTTCTTCCAGTGTGACCCAGAGAAGCCAAAAGATTGGACACCCCTGCCACAGAACAAGAGGCAAAATGCACAGAGGCCGCTTTTAGCTGGCCATGCCCAGCCAGGAAACCAATCCCTGGGGCTGGGCAGGGCCCCTTCCAGAAATGCTTGCTGCCTGCTGTCTGGGCTGCAGCTGTTCATTGCCCTGGAAACGATGACCTCACTGCCTGGCACAGGGTCTGATTTAGGACTTGGGCACTGGTGCTTCATCACTGTCGTCGCTGAATGGGTGACGAGTCATTAACTTTCCATGGTGAGTTTTCTCCCACTGTAGCTAGAGCTTGGGGCTTTCAGCCTCTCAGCTTCATCACCATGGGCATGGGCATTCTCACCCTCCCGCAGGACCAACTCCAGCAGTCGTAGGGCCCAGCAAAAAATGAAAGTGCGGAGCTCTTCATTCAAAAATGATTAAGAATGTCAAGACACCAAACGTGAAACTAAGCGCCAGGCCCTGCTGAGCTCGGGACCCTGTGTGACTGCACAGGCCACACATCCATGAAGCTGGAGCTGGCCTTGTCCTTCGGGTCCTTCGTTCCCCCACCTACCCATCTCCTTCAGCACACACAGACCTCTGCTCTCCACACAACCCTCCCTCCAAGAGGAAGTGAGTTCCCTCATTTTTGTCACACTTGCTCCTCTCCGTGCTGCCCGTGGGAACAAGAACACTTCACACAGACACCTGAGTGGGGTCTCTCCCCATTCCCACCCCCTCCCCCTGCCCACCCACTCAGGAGTTCAACCAGATGAGATGGCTGGAAACCACAGTGATATCCCTCAGGCCTCAAAACTGCTGGCTTCCTGGAACCAACACTTACTGAATCGCATAACGATATAGAGTCCCAAAACTCAGATTCAGCAAAATGGATTTTCAAAATACCTTAGTGGCTGGGTGCAGTGGCTCATACCTGTAATCCCAACACTTTGGGAAGCAGAAACGGGAGGATGACTTGAGCCCAGGAGTCTGAGACAAGCCTGGGCAACATAGTGAGACCCCATCTCTACAAAAAAAAAATATTAAAGAATTAGCCAGGCATGGTGGTGCACACCTGTAGTTCCAGCTACTCAGGAGGCTGAGGTGAGAGGAGCACTTGAGCCCGGAAGGTCAAGGCTACAGTGAGTCATGATCGTGCACTGCACTCCAGCCTGGGTGACAGAGCAAGACTCTGCCTCAAAAAAAAAAAAAAAAAAAAAAAAAAATTTAGTAGCTTTTTCTTCCCAGACCCCAAGAGTTACCAAGAGGACTGGGCCAAGTTGTCTGAGGAAGAAACAGAAAGAACCACCACAGCCAGGTGGATAGATTTGGTCAAGCTGCATTTTATCTGTAATACGAGCAAGTGGCCCTTATTATCCCCAGGGCTTTATAGACACAAACCCAGTCAATGTGCACAGTGACACCAGGAGGGGGATGCTGTTATCAGCCCCACTTTACAGATGATGCACAGAGAAGGCAAGTAATCTGCTCAGAGTCCCACAGCTGGTAACAGCCCTTGCTGGGAGTCAAAGCCAGGCAGTCCATATCATTTAGCTGCTCTGCTAGACAACCCTCTAGTGCCCCACCTTCATGTGATATGGGTCCCACTGTCCCTGCTTGAGCAAGAGAGCCACTGTGCCCCTCAACAACTCACCTGAGCCTGGAAGGTGCTGACCACACACACTCAGCAGGAAGGGCACGGCCAAGCATCAGGCCACAGGCCCAAGGGCAGCATCTAAAGGAGGGAGAGTCCCCAGGCCCCTGGACAACAGGAGCAGCAATGTCCCAAGGCAAACACTGGGCATGCGGCTGGGAAAGGAGGAAGGAGCTGACGGGCTTCCGCTGGCGGAGCACTTGTGATGCTAAGAGCCATTGTTTTATTTGCTGTCTGTATTCCCCATTGGGCCAGAAGCTCTGGAATTGCAGTGCCCATGCCTATCCTGTTCACAGCTACATCCACAGGGCCTGGCACATTGTCCGTACTCAGTAAGCTTTTGTGTAATGAGCAGATGCAAAGCCCTGGACCCCAGACCCACAGAAACATGCCTACCTCACGATAGCTTTTTCTAAATTTTTCTAGTGCAACCAGCCAAAGGCAGCGTAGATCTTTCTGCCAGTGAGACTTGCCCCAGTCAACACTCAACCTTCTCCTTCAGACCACAGTCTTCCCCATTGCTTCCCTTCTCTCTCCAATCTGTCAGCACAAATATACTGTCAGGTTTGGATGAGGTGACTCTACCACAATGTATGGAGAGGGCAGTATGTGCAAGAAGGGGGGTGACCAGCTCATCTTAACACTGACAGTCCTGCACCCCCAGGAGCCCTCTCGGTCCTGGGCAGGCATGGACAGTTGGTCACCCTAGCAAGAAGGTAAATTGGAGACACTCAGGACCTTCTGGAATTCAGCAAAAATTCAAGTGGCACCGAGCATCTGTTAGTGCCCCAGACTGTGGTGAGAGTCCTGGGATCTGGTCCTAGGACCATGGCTGGTTGTGTGGCCTTGGAAAAAGCACTTTCCTCCCAGGGTTTCAGCTCCCTCAACTGACATGTGAGGACATTCCAGTGCTTTGGAGGTCAGGGTGAGACCATCCATTTACTGCCAGTGATGGCAATGCAAACCAGCATCGCCTCTTGGAGAAGCAACTGGGGGGTGAAGGAGGTCATACCATCTCACACGCTTTCCTCATCCCTTGGTACTGATTGATTTCAAGGCAATAACACAAGGGAAATAGAAGCTTTCTGCAGAATATGTGCATTGCAGGTGCTATTTATCATGGTGAAAAGTTGGAAGCAATCTCAACACTGAAATGAGAAACAGAGGCTGAATCACAGGGTGGTGCATCCACTAGCAGGGATCATATACTGTGGTAATTAAATGGTCTGACATCCTTGCAACAAGTTAAACTGTCACGGGAAACAAGAGACAAAGTGTCATGGACTACAATAAAAATAGGAAAAGGTGTTGCTGCAGAGAAAGACTGTGATGCAGGCGTCCCATGCTAAGAATAGTTATACTGTGGCCAGGCACGGTCTGGGAGGCCGAGGCAGGCAGATCACCTAAGGTCAGGAGTTCAAGACCAGCCTGGCCAACATGGTGAAACCCCGTCTCTACTAAAAAGCCAGGCGCAGTGGTGCATGCCTGTAGTCCCAGCTACTCGGAAGGCTGAGGCATGAGAATCACTTGAACCCAGGAGGCAGAGGCTGTGGTGAGCCAAGATCACGCCACTGCACTCCAGCCTGGGTGACAGAGCTAGACTCTGTGTCAAAAAAAGAACAGTTGTATTGTTTGATTGGTAAGATTCATAGGTGAATTCTTCCTCATTTTTTCAGATGATAGATACCACTGTGACCTTATTTTCATCCCCAAAATGCAGTTAAATGAGAAAACTTAAGTAATGGTCTTCATGGCCCCTTCTGGGATTGACATCTGACTAAGGGCTTTGTCCAGCTTGCTGGATGCCTTGTTGCCCAGAAACCACTTGCATTGCAGCAGTTACCAGGCAATGCAGGGATGGAGCTGGGACCTCTCATCCCTAGGCCAGTGTCTCTCCCATTACCAGTGTTCATCCCTCAAGCTCTCTTGTAACTTCAACATCCTTGCCTGGCGCTGGTCAGAGACTGCAGTCAAAGATACCAATTCTGGCTGATTTAAGCAGAAAAGGGATACATTAAAAGGTTATTGACTAACTCATAGACTTAGCAAAAATTATGCAACAAATCTAAGCGGGAGGGAAGATAGTGACCCAATGACTCAGAGAAACCAAGGGCAGAGCCAAGGTCGCATCAGGAAAATATGGAGACAGGCTGCAGACACAGCTACTGTAAGACCCTCATGCCCAGGAGCCACTGGGCTCATTTTCTTTCTTTCTTTTTTCTTTTCTTTTTTTTTTTTTTGAGACAGGGTCTCACTCTGTCACCCAGGCTAGAATGCAGCAGCACAATCATAGCTCATTGCAACCTTGAACTCCTGGGTTCAAGTGATCCGCCCACCTCAGCCTCCTAAGTAGCTGGAATTATGAGTGTGCACAACCACACCTGCCTCTCACTGGACTCTTCACCCAACTGCTACTGCCAGAATTCTCTCTCTCTGCATCTGTTTCACCCCTCTAGACTGGAGATCCCAGTTAGAGACAACCACTTAGTCAAGTCTTGGTCACACACCTGTGTCATTGCTGCCAGGGAGTAGTAGCATCCTGAGTGGGGGGCTTGGCTTGCCTCCTGCCAAGACCCACACAGTGCTGGAGGAGGAGGCTCTTCCTAAAAAGAAGAGTTTGAATAGTGAGAGGTCAAACACCTTGGTCACTCCATGTTCCCACTGCCCCTTCCTCCTCCTTGTTCTCTACCTGCCTAGTCAAACCTTCCAGCATCACTCAATGGTCTCTCATAGAGAATCCACACCAGCACAGGCAACTAAAGGTTCTATATCTTTCCCAGCTCCAGTGCCAGGGGCTGGGTTTGCGTATAAGTTTGGCTCAAGGGTGATCCTTGAGCTTTACTTAGGAGTTCAGCACTGCTAAGTGCTCCCACCTGGTGGCACAATTTCCCACAGCCTCCAAAGGCCCCAGGCCTAGAAATGCCCTCTTCCCCATGCTAGGTGTCTTAGCCTGTTCAGGCTGCTATAACAAAATACAATAAACTAGGTAGCTTATAAACAACAGGAATTTGTTTCTCACAGTTCTGGAGCCTGGTAAGTCCAAGATCAAGGCACCAACAGATTTGGTGTGTTGGTGAGGCCCGTTCCTCATACATGGAGCCTTCTACCTGTGTCTTCACAGGGTGGAAGGGGCAAGCAAGCTCCCTGGAGTCTCTTTTGTAAGGGCACTAATCCCATTCATGAGAATCCCACCCCCATGACCTAATCACCTCCCATAAAACACCTCTTAATACCATCACCTTGGGGGTTAGAATTTCAACATATGAATTGTAGGAGGACACAGACATTCAAGACCATAGCACTGGGCTCCCCCAAGAAGGTACCTGAGCCTAAGCCCTGGGATCCTACGGTGCCAGCAAATCCTGACTCAGTAACAACACTAAATCTGTGCCTCTTGGGCTGGACGCAGTGGCTCACGCCTGTAATCCCAGCACTTGGGGAGGCCGAGGCAGGCAGATCACCAGAGGTCAGGAGTTCAAGACCAACCTGGCCAACATAGTTAAACCCCATCTCTACTAAAGATACGAAAATTAGCCGGGCATGGTAGCAGGCGCCTGTAATCCCAGCTACTCGGGAGGCTGAGGCAGGAGAATCGCTTGAACCCAGGAGGCGGAGGTTGCAGTGAGCCGAGATTGTACCATTGCACTCCAGCCTGGGCGACAAGAGCGAAACTCTGTCTCAACAAAATAAATAAAAATAAACCTGTGCCTCTTGAATCCATTCTTTTACAGGGGGCCATGTGGACACATCCCTGTTCCAAGTGGCCCACTTTAAAGAGGAGGGGATGCTCCTGGAGAAGCCAGCCAGGGTGGAGCTGCATCACATAGTTCTGGAAAACCCCAGCTTCTCCCCCTTGGGAGTCCTCCTGAAAATGATCCATAATGCCCTGCACTTCCTTCCCGTCACCTCCATGGTGTTGCTTTACCACCGCCTCCATCCTGAGGAAATCACCTTCCACCTCTACCTGATCCCAAGTGACTGCTCCATTCGGAAGGTGACACTAAGAGCCAGAAAGGCTGGGCCACGGTGGGTTGACGGTAAACACAAAATGCAGCCAGAGAGCCCCCTAGAGGGTCTTCACCTGGGACTAAGGATGGGTCTCTTGTACATGAGAACCTTGAAGTGGGCAAACAATTCATCCCTTCTCAGTCTTGGACTGGTCTCCTGCCTTTCCAAGGTATCCCCCTGCTAGGTTCATTGATCAGTCACTGATCTTTGGACAGTTTCTTGCAGCCCCTGTCCAGGAATCAAAGGATCGGAGGCCTCCATGCCTGAAACTATAGCCTTTCTTCATTCTAACTGCGCTAACAATAACCCTATTCCTATCCTGAAGACATCAAAGACTAAGTGCGGGCTGTCTGTGTAGCAGTGCGTGGGGGGAGGGAGGCAGGGGTGATATAGCCCCACTCTGTCCACACAAACACACAGATGCACCATCCCCCCTATTCAGACCACATTCCACGGGGCAGAAGCCTCCCTTAATCATTGTTCCTTATGTTCCGTAGGCCATAGATGATGAAGAAATGAAATTCCAGTTTGTGCGAATCCACAAGCCACCCCCGCTGACCCCACTTTATATGGGCTGTCGTTACACTGTGTCTGGGTCTGGTTCTGGTTCAGGGATGCTGGAAATACTCCCCAAGGTGAGCAGCCCAGTGTCTGCCTCTTCACTGCGAACAGAAGTCCTACCTGGGAATGAATGCCTGTGGGGCAGGTCTCAGGGCTTTCTCAGGGACGGGGTAAATCGAGGTTGAACAGAAAGTGAGTGGGATTTAGGGAAAGTGGGAATGCTTCCAAGACTGGGAGAAAGAAAGTCCAGAGAAGGGAGGGTCACATGCAGGATGAGAAGGATGATGGGATTTGACTTGGGGGCACTGGGAAGAGTTTGGGCTATAGGTCATCAATGTCCTTCAGTCCAGACCACCAGGAACAAACCTGTAGTTGAACATACTGGGTTCATTACTCATTGCAGTGGTAGAACACATATTATGGGGAACCATGGGGTGTGTCAGTAAAGGGTGTTAGAAAGAATCTGCTGTAGGATTTGGGCCTTGGTTGCATACATTTGAGGAAGATCTAAGGAAATGAAGATTTCCTTTAGATTGGGTGTTGGTTCAGGCCACACGGAGATTTGCAGAAGAACATTTCAGGCAGAAGGAATGTGTGCAGAGGCATAGAAGTGGGAGCAAGCTTGACGCCTCCAGATGACAAAAAAAGAGGTCAGTATAGCAAAAGATGAGTCAGATTAGAGGCAGGGTCTTACCAGGCGTCATCTGGCCTGTTGGCCGTGGTGTGCACTTTGCACTTTGTTCTAAGTGCAATGGCAAGCTCTTGAGGGTCATAAACATGCTAATACAAGACCTGATTTACAGCCAGGCACGGTGGCTCACGCCTGTAATCCCAGCACTTTGGGTACCGAGGCGGACAGATAACTTGAGGTCAGGAGTTCAAGACCAGCCTCGCCAACATGGTGAAACCCTGTCTCTACTAAAAATACAAAAATTAGCTGGGTGTGGTGGTGTATGCCTGTAATGCCAGCTACTCAGGGGGCTGAGGCAGGAGAATCACTTGAACCCAGGAGGCAGAGGTTGCAGTGAGCCGAGAGTGCACCACTGCACTCCAGCCTAGGTGACAGAGCAAGACTCTGTCTCAAAAAAAAAAAAAAAAAAAAAGACCTGATTTACTTTCATAAAGATGCCTCTGGCTGCTGGGTGAGAATGAATGATAAGCAGGGAAGAGTGAAAGCAGAGAGACAAGTCAAAAGGCCATTATGGGCCAGGCGCGGTGGGTCATGCCTATAATCCCAGCACTTTGGGAGGCCGAGGCGGGTGGATCACCTGAGATGAGGAGTTCGAGACCATCCTGACCAACATGGTGAAAACCTGTCTCTACTAAAAATACAAAAAATTAGTGGGGCATGGTGACAGGCACCTGTAATCCCAGCTACTCGGGAGGCTGAGGCAGGAGAATTGCTTGAACCTGGGAGGCAGAGGCTGCAGTGAGCCAAGATCACCCCACTGTACTCCAGCATGGGCTACAAGAGCAAAACTCTTCTAAAAATAAAAATTAAAAAAAAAAAGGCTTGTAATCCCAGCACTTTGGGAGGCCGAGGCGGGCGGATCACGAGGTCAGGAGATCGAGACCACGGTGAAACCCTGTCTCTACTAAAAATATAAAAAAATCAGCCGGGCGTGGTGGCGGGCGCCTGTAGTCCCAGCTACTCGGAGAGGCTGAGGCAGGAGAATGGCGTGAACCTGGGAGGCGGAGCTTGCAGTGAACCGAGATCGCGCCACTGCACTCCAGCCTGGGCGGCAGAGCGAGACTCCGCCTCAAAAAAAAAAAAAAAAAAAAAAAAAAGGCCAGGTGTGGTGGCTCACTCCTGTAATCCCAGCACTATGGGAGGCCAAGGCAGGCAGATCACCTAAGATCAGGAGTTCCAGACCAGCCTGGCCAAGATGGCAAAACCCAGTCTCTACTAGAAATACAAAAATTAGCTGGGAGGGCCGGGCACGGTGGCTCAGGGCCTGTAATCCCAGCACTTTGGGAGGCTGAGGCGGGCGGATCACAAGGTCAGGAGATGGAGACCATCCTGGCTAACACAGTGAAACCCCATCTCTACCAAAAATACAAAAATTTAGCCGAGCGTGGTGGCGGGTGCCTGTAGTCCCAGCTACTCGGGAAGCTGAGGTAAGAGAATGGCGTGAACCCGGGAGGTGGAGGTTGCAGTGAGCCAAGATTGTGCCACTGCACTCCAGCCTGGGTGACAGAGCGAGACTCCGTCTCAAGAAAAAAAAAAAAATTAGCCGGGAGTGGTGGTGGGCACCTGTAAACCCTGATACTCTGGAGGCTGAGGCAGGAGAATCGCTTGAACCTGGGAGGTGGAGTTTGCAGTGAGCCGAGATCGTGCCACTGCACTCCAGCCTGGTCAACAGAGCAAGACCCTGTCTCAAAAAAAAAAAAAAAATGCTATTGTGGTTGGGTACAGTGACTTATGCCTGTAATTCCATCACTTTGGGAGGCCACAGTGGGAGAATCACTTGAGGCCAGTAGCTCAAGACCAGCCTGGGCCATGTAGGGAGACCTCATCTCTATGGAAAATGAAAAAATAAGATGAGTATGGTGACGCACGCCTGTAGTCCCAGCTACTCAGGAGGCTGAGGCACTTGAGCCCAGGAGTTCAAGTCCAGCCTGGGCAACATGGAAAAACCCCATCTCTCTTAAAAAAGAAAAAGAGAAAAAAAAATAAAAATGCTGTTGCAATACTGCAAGCTACAGTTGAAGGTCACTTGACTAGGAAGGTAGCGAGGGAGATGGAGAAAAGTATATGAATTCAGGGTTGATTTCGAAGGTAGAGCCAACAGGACCTGCTGGATTGCCTGTGTAGGGAAGGAGTTAAGCATGATTCCGAGTTTGGAGCCTGCATGCTCAGTGAATGGTCCTATCCTTTACTGAGTTTGGGGAAACTGGAAAGGAAGCACGTTTGGAAGACAGTGGGGAATCAAGAGTTCTGTCTTAGCTGGGATTTAGGAAAGGGGATGGATATAAATTTTTGTCAATTGACAGTGGGTGGAGTTTAGGATCCATTGGGAAGACAGGCTTTGGGCTGGAGAAATGAGGGTTTGGTTTCAAGATGGGGGAGGTGAAGGAAGGAGGATCTGGCTTAGGATTATGAGCACTACCTTTAAGGACAAGCCCTGACTTACCCATGAGGTACTCAGTTGTGTCCTCATCCTTCTGTGGGAAATTGGGAAAAGAGCAGTGTCTGAAGGTGATGGTTGAATTCAGTACAGGGATCATCGGAGTGTCCTTATGGAGCCAAGCAGGGCCAAGAAGGTGTCAGGTAGGGAAAGACCTTCCATGCAAGATGAACAGGGTGGCAACTCAACTTTTTGCCTCTTCAGGAACTGGAGCTCTGCTATCGAAGCCCTGGAGAAGACCAGCTGTTCTCAGAGTTCTACGTTGGCCACTTGGGATCAGGGATCAGGCTGCAATTGAAAGACAAGAAAGATGAGACTCTGGTGTGGGAGGCCTTGGTGAAACCAGGTAAATCCAGGACAATTCCAGAGAGCTCAGAGGTGGGAGGAGAACGAAAATCAATGAAGGAGCTGGGCACAGTGGCTCACGCCTGTAATCCCAGAACTTTGGGAGGCCGAGGCAGGCAAATCACAAGGTCAGGAGTTCAAGACCAGCCTGGCCAATATGGTGAAACCCCATCTCTACCAAAAATACAAAAATTAGCCGGGCGTGGTAGCGCGTGCCTGTAGTCCCAGCTACTCAGGAGGCTGAGGCAGAAGAATCGCTTGAACCCAGGAGGCGGAGGTTGCAGTGAGCTGAGATCGCACCACTGCACTCCAGCCTGAACAAAAGAGCAAGACTGCGATCCAAAAAAAAAAGAAAAAGTCAATGAAAGAAAGTCTGTGTATGTGTGTTGGCGGGGTGGGGGGGAGGTGGGCAGAGTGCACTATCACAGTTTATTGATGAGAAGAAATAGCCCACAGGAGGTAGGAGGTAGGTGGCTTTCTCAAGTTACATAGCAGTTGTTATGACTAGAATTTAACTTGAGTCAATCTGACCCTCTAAAATTTATGCTCTCTTCCATGCACAATGGTGTCTTCACAGTGCCCTTGAATTAACAGATGTCGACATACACAAAGCTTTTAGCTAAGTTTCTCATGATAGTTTGGGTGTGAGGTGGAAGAATAAGACCTAGATAGTCATATGGTTGTATGGGTTAAACCGATTTGGCAATTTCAGATACTCTCCCCTGTATCGCTCAGTATTTTTCAGGTAGACAAGAGGAAATCAAATAATAAATTTTCTGGGATAGAGAAAACTTATGGACTCTTAGTCTAGTACCAACACTCTAAGAACCCAAACCCTCCAAACAGTCCTTCTAGGACAACCATCCCTAGTCTGCTGTCAAATAATGGTGAATCTACCTCCTGAGCTGCAACAAGCTGGCTTCACAGTGTAGTGAAAAGAGGATGGGCTTTCCTGAATCCTGGCTTGGGTGCAACCACATATGGAGAACTCACCAGCCCCAGCTTCAGACCTGGATTCAAAGCACTTACTTGCTGAGTGACCTTGGGAAAATTACTTAATTCATTTGAGTCCTTCATCTATAAAAAGAGGATCATAATGACTAATTTGTAGGAATGTTGGAAAGATTAAACAAAGCGATGCCTATACATGCTTCATGCAGTAATCCTTAACAAATCATAGCAATATTATCTTTTTCCTCATGTTAAGCCAGTCTCTGCCTCTTATCAGTCTTAATTCTGTCCCTTGGAACTCATAGAAAAAGTCTATCTCCTTCCCCGTGAGAAAGCCATTTAGATGCTGGAAGACTGTGGTCATAGCGTTCCTGATGACTCTTGTTATGCAAGTTAGACATCTCAGCTCCTTCCATCATTCCTCTTCTATTTTGGTTTGTAAATTCTTTGCCATCCAGTCACCTCCCTCAGTAGATGCTCCAGTGTGGGAATGAGTCAGAATTGACCCCTGGACTGTCCAGTCAGCAGAGAGGATGTGAAACACCCTCCTTTCTCCACCCACATGGACCCGGTGCTCCTGGTACCACAACCTGAACTCCCTCCCCTGTGCCCACCTTCCTGAACTGTGAGATCACACTGAACTTGGAGCCTGCTCAGACTCTGAGGCCTTGTACATGTGAGCTGCTGTGAACTTCCCCTTTCTCTCCTTTGCAAAGCAATTTTTAAGTCCCTTCATTTTTGTTGTTGTCTGTTTTTTCTGTTAAAATTCATTTGTTATTCCCATGTCCTAAGCTTGCTTGATCTCGATTCTAGAGTCTGACATCCAAATAGAGAACATACACCTTTGGTTGGTGCCAGTCTAGAAGGCTAAACAAGAACAAGGAAGTAGATTTCTGCTCAGAACAAGGAGGTGCTAAATAGTTCAAGCTATCTAGCAAGGGGTTTGGTTAGTTCACCAGGGATACAATTCAGGCCAACATGGGATTAAAACCAAGTCTGGGATGTTGTAGGAGAAATTGCTGTCGCTCATTTGGATGTGTTCTATTACTGTATGATCACAGCTTTGGGGCCTGAGTTTCCCCATGTGCATAAGGAAGGGATTCACCTAAATAACCTCTAAGGACCCTTCCAGCTCTTACTCCAGATTCTACCAGAATTTGTCTGTGGCTTTTTTCTAAATCAAAGAATCTCAGAAGTGAGTGGGAGTTTGGAGGTGTATCGTGTGTGTTAATAACTTAGCACTGTTTCAGATGCACCTTCATCTCTGTTTTCCTCCAGGAGATCTCATGCATGCAACTACTCTGGTCCCTCCAGCCTGCATAGGTCAGTAACAGCTCTCAGAGACCACAGGAGGCGGTGGCAGTTCTGGGGTACTGTCTGGTTCTGGGGGGAAGGGGAGAAAGGAAGGGACTCATCATTGCAAACCTCACAAAGGGTCAGGCCCTGGAGAGCGGTGCGTGGCCCCTCCCCATATCCCCTTGTCCTATCCACAGAGACCCTAGAATTCCTTATCTGACAGTGTCCAATGCGCCCAGCAGGAACCCCACTCCCGATTCCCACTCTGGCAGAATGCCAGGCTAGATGCTGGCATGAGGGAGGACACAGGTGCATTTCTGGAGGCAGAAGGAAGCGAGGGATGCAGAGATGAGAGAGGAAAGCACTGAAGGTGGGGACTGGAGGTAGAGGCTATGGTTGGAGCCCTTCTTTGTTCGTTGCCAGGCTTACCTTCACCTCTGGATGCCCCACGGTTGCTGCACTTCGTGGACCAGTATCGAGAGCAGCTGATAGCCCGAGTGACATCGGTGGAGGTTGTCTTGGACAAACTGCATGGACAGGTGCTGAGCCAGGAGCAGTACGAGAGGGTGCTGGCTGAGGACACCAGGCCCAGCCAGATGCGGAAGCTGTTCAGCTTGAGCCAGTCCTGGGACCGGAGGTGCAAAGATGGACTCTACCAAGCCCTGAAGGAGACCCATCCTCACCTCATTATGGAACTCTGGGAGAAGGGCAGCAAAAAGGGACTCCTGCCACTCAGCAGCTGAAGTATGAACACCAGCCCTTGAGTCCTGGCTTTGCCTGACCCTTCTTTGGGTCTCAGTTTCTTTCTCTGCAAACAAGTTGCCATCTGATTTGCCTTCCAGCACTAAAGTAATGGAACTTTGATGATGCCTTTGCTGGGCATTATGTGTCCATGCCAGGGATGCCACAGGGGGCCCCAGTCCAGGTGGCCTAACAGCATCTCAGGGAATGTCCATCTGGAGCTGGCAAGACCCCTGCAGACCTCATAGAGCCTCATCTGGTGGCCACAGCAGCCAAGCTTAGAGACCTCCGGATCCCATCCAGACGCAAAGAGAATGGGAGGGACATGGAACCGTTTGCCTCTGGCTGTGTCACAGGGTGAGCCCCAACATTGGGGTTCAGCATGGGAGGCCACGTGGATTCTTGGCTTTGTACAGGAAGATCTACAAGAGCAAGCCGACAGAGTAAAGTGGAAGGAAGTTTATTCAGAAAATAAAGGAGTATTACAGCTCTTTTAGAATTTGCCCAGCAGGCTTTCCAGTTTTTACCAGAAAACCCCTATAAATTAAAATTTTTTTACTTATATTTTTAAATTTAAGAATTAAAAAAGTATAAAAAAGAAAAAATGAAAATAAAAGAATAAAAAGTTGCCTACTCTATAGGCACAGCAGCCCCGAGTGGCTGCTGGTTGGCTATTTTTATGGTTATTTCTTGATCATGTGCTAAACAAAGAGTGGATTATTCATGAGTTTTCCAGAGAAAGGGGTGGGAATTCCTGGAACTGAAGGTTCTTCCCCCTTTCAGACTACTTAGCGTAACTTCTAGATGCTGTTGTGGCGTTCCTAAACTGTCATGGCAGTGGTGGCAATGTTTTTTAGTATGCTAATGTATTAAAATTAGCATATAATGAGCAGCAAGGACAACCAGAGGTCCCTTTCATCACCATCTTGGTTTGGCAGGTTTTGGCTTCTTTACCACATTCTGTTTTATAGGAGGAGTCTTTGTGACCTCTACCTTGTGAAACCAGTGCTGCCAACCTCCTATCTTATCCCCACCTCAGACATTACATACTTGTCCTTAATCTTAAGAGGTTGTAGAAGGACAGAGATCTATCTTCTGTCACTGCTTCATGCTGAACAAGGGCCATCATCCCTACCTGCTCTGGAGGCATAGAAATCTCTTCGTACCTGATCAAATGACTTATAGGGACTCCATCTTTTCTGCAGTGGCACAGGCTGGAGCCTTGGACTAATTATTTTTCTCTGAAACTGTTGTAGCCTGGATGTCATAAACTTGAACCGTCCAAACACCTGATGAATATAACAAATATTTTTAAAATCAAATAGCACCTAGTGATAATTAATAAAATACTTAAGCCCAGTTTTAAAATGCATATAAAAGAGATCAAAGCCAAGCGTGGTGGCTCATGCGTGTAATCTTAACACTTTGGGAGGCCAAGGCAGGAGGATCACTTGAGCTCAGGCTTTTGAGACTAGCTCGGGCAACATAGTGAGACCTTGTCTCTTTAAAAAAATATGAAAGAAAAAAATAAGGGATCAGATGCCATTTGGAATCTAGGTGAATAGGCTGGAAAACTAGTCTTCTGTTGTCTGAAATACAAAGCCAAACAGATTTTTAATAAGAGATATTTTTATGAGAACAGAAGAAAAAAAGGTTAATGCTGGACACAATCTATCCAGGTATTAGACTCAAAAGCATCTTTAGTTATAAAGCAGGAAAGTGGTGGCAATCTGACATGCCTGTATCACAAGGTATAAGCTTTAGCTTGCAGGGCCTCAGGAGAAAGGTAGTAGTAATTTTATTGTATGCAAATCTCTAAGGTGGGGGTGACACAGGAGGTCGGCAGGACTGGCTTCACAAGATGCAGGTCACAAAGACTCCACTGATAAAGCAAGATGCGGTAAAGAAGCTGGCCAAAGCCCACCAAAGCCAAGATGGCAATGAAAGGGACTCCTGGTTGTCCTCACTGCTCATTATATGCTAATTTTCACCCTCCTGTAGGACCAGCTCCAGCAGTTGTGGGACCCAGTGCAAAATGAAAACACAGGGCCCCTCATTCAAAAATGATTAAGAATGTCAAGACGGTGACAACAGGACATTAAATCAAGCGCCAGGCCCTGCTGAGCTCAGGGCTCTGTGTGACCGCACAGGCCACACACCCATGAGACTCGCCTTGTCTTTCGGGTCCTTCATGCCCCACCCACCCATCTCCTTTAGCACACGCAGACCTCCACTCTCCACACAACCCTCCCTCCAAGAGGAGAGTCAACGGGAAGTAAGAAGATTTAAAAAGGGGCAAAGAAAAATGCAATGGTGTGTTTCCATTGTGGAAAACCTGGTCATGGAATTGCAGATTGCCCTGCTGCCCTTGAAAATCAAGATACGGGCACTAGAATATGTTAACAAGTGTGGGTCCACAGAGCACGAAATAACCAAGTGTAAGGCTAAAGTAGACCCACCTCTTGGCGAATTTCCTTTTGCAAAATGTTTTGTTTGTGGAGAAATGGGGCACCTGTCTAGATCTTGTCCTGATAATCCCAAAGGACTCTATGCTGATGGTGGTGGTTGCCAACTTTGTGGCTCCATGAAACATTTAAAGAAAGATTGCCCTGAAAGTGAGAATTCAGATCGAATGATCACAGTTGGTCTGTGGGCAAAGGGAATGAGTGCAGACTATGAAGAAATTTTGGATGCACCAAAACCACAAAAACCCGAAACAAAAATATCTAAAGGTGTTAATTTTTGATAACAACTAGTACTATCATTAGTTACCACTTCATTGTTACTTTCTAAACCAGGCCCACTTCACAAGTAAGAGTTGGGCTCCCTTGTAGCCAGGACTATACTGTAGATATCAGTATGATCTGGGTGTGGCCAAAAACAATTTTCAACAGAGAGAGAGAAAGAGAAGAAAGAAAGAAAAGAAAGAAGAAAGAAAGAAAGAAAAAAGAGAGGGAAAGAGAAAAAGAGAAGAAAGAAAGGAAAGAGAGAGAGAAAGAAGGGAGGGAGGGAGGGAAAGAAGGAAGGACAGACGCGAGGAGGGTCTTCGCCAAAAAGCCCCGCAACCCCCGCATGCCCCGCCCCCTTCTGCAGAGCTCCCCCTCCCTCATCCCAGCAAGTCCTCATGTTAGTTTCCGGAAGCCTAGGAAATGTATTCATAAATCTGGAGTCGTCTCCATGGCAGCGAGCCCCGAAGTGGAGCCGGTCTTGGAGTAGGAGAAAGGCCAGACACAAACAAGTGTGTGGGGGTGGGGGAGACAGATGCATGTCCGCTTTGGATCCAGATTCTCTCTTTTTTTTTTTTTTTAGACAGAGGCTTGCTCTGTCGCCCAGGCTGGAGTGCAGTGGCACAATCTCAGCTCACTGCAACCTCCGCCTCCCGGGTTCAAACGATTCTCCTGCCTCAGCCTGCCGAGTAGCTGGGATGACAGGTGCCCACCACCACGCCCGGCTAAATTTTTGTATTTTTAGTAGAGACGGAGTTTCACCATGTTGGCCAGGCTGGTCTCAAACTCCTGGCATCAAGTGATCCGCCCGCCTCGGCCTCCTAAAGTGCTGGGATTACAAGTGTGAGCCACCGTGCCTGGCCTGGATCCGGATTCTAATAGCAACAGCTAGAATTCTGAGGGACAGGCAGTGAGCTGGGAATCAAATTCTTGGCTCTCCCACCCATTAGTTGTGTGATAAAAAATACTCTTAGAAACTAGGAATAATATTTTCTTGACATGATTCTTAAAAATTTGTCTCAATTGAATTAGCCAACACCATATCCAGTATTGTCATATTTGTCACTCTTATTTAACATTGTTTTAAAAATTGTGGCTGTAGCCGGGCGCGGTGGCTCAAGCCTGTAATCCCAGCACTTTGGGAGGCCGAGGCGGGCGGATCACGAGGTCAGGAGATCGAGACCATCCTGGCTAACACGGTGAAACCCCGTCTCTACTAAAAATACAAAAAATTAGCCGGGCGCAGTGGCGGGCGCCTGTAGTCCCAGCTACTTGGGAGGCTGAGGCAGGAGAATGGCGTGAACCCGGGAGGCGGAGCTTGCAGTGAGCTGAGATCGCGCCATTGCACTCCAGCCTGGGGGACAGAGCAAGACTCCGTCTCAAAAAAAAAAAAAAAAAAAAGAAACAGGTTTTCATCGCTTCTCGGCCTTTTGGCTAAGATCAAGTGTAGAAACAGGTTTTCAGATGTGTAAGAAGGGAATAGCAAAGCTTGCGTCAAACGGTTGTTTGATTAGGTGAGCTCATGAGTGGGAAGTTGTTCTGGGCGAGCCGGTACACAACACTAGGCAGACAGTAAATCTTAGCTTCTTTGAGCCTGAGGCTGTTGTAGGTGCCAGTGATAACAGAAGCCACAGAGTATCTACTCTTAAGCAATTTATATTCTAGTGGCAAGGAGATACGAAATACGCACCCATGTGTGTAATCCCAGCACTTTGGGAGGCGAAGGCCTGAAGATTTATTGAGACCAGGAGTTTGAGACCAGGAGTTCAAGACCAGCCTGGGCAACATAGCAAGACCCCGTCTCTAAAAAAAAAAAAAAAAAAAATTTCATTTTTTTTGGCCAGACACAGTGGCTCACGCCTGTAATCCCAGCACTTTGGGATGTCAAGGCAGACGGATCACCTGAGGTTAAGAGTTCAAGACCAGCCTGGCCAACATGGTGAAACTCCATCTCTACAAAAATACAAAAATTAGCTGGGCATGATGGCAGGTGCCTGTAATCCCAGCTACTCGGGAGGCTGAGGCAGCAGAATTGCTTGTACATGGGAGGCGCAGGCTGCAGTGAGCCGAGATCACGCCATTGCCCTCCAGCCTGGGCGACAGAGTGATCTTCTATCTCAAAAAAAAAAAAAAAAAGTTTTTTTTAATTAGCCAGGCATCGTGGTACATGCCTGTATTCACAGATATTCTGGAGGCTGAGGCAGGAGGGTCCCTTGAGCCCAGGATCCAGTGAGCCATAATCATGCCACTGCACTCCAGCCCTGGAGACAGAGCAAGATCCTGTCTCTAAATAAAAATAATTGGCTGGGTGCTTGCCTATAATCCTAGCACTTTGGGAGGCTGAGGCCAATGAATTGCTTGAGTCCAGGAGTTTGAGACCAGCCTGGGCAACACAGTGAGACCCTGTCTCTATTTAAAAAAAAAAAAAAAAGAAGAAGAAGAAGAATAGAAGAAAGATCTTTTTGAATAGAGATAGATGGCAACTTCCTCAGAATGGACGTGACGGTTGAACAACACACGGAGATGATGGGAATGAGAAGTGCAGGGCAGCAGGGATCCTTCTCAACAATGGTGGAAAATTGGAGTCTTCCAGGATCACCGTGTTCAGACTAATCCACCCTACATGAAGTTTTCTTTCTCTTTAAAGTGGGCCACTTGGAACAGGGAGATGTCCACATGACCCCTGTCAAAGAATGCATTCAAGAATCATGGATTTGGCTGGACGAGGTGACTCACGCCTGGAATCTCAACACTTTGGGAGGGTGAGGCGGATGGATCACCTGAAGTCAGGAGTTTGAGACCGGCCTGGCCAACATGGCAAAACCCCATCTCTACTAAAACTACAAACAAAATTAGTTGGGCGTAGTAGCTCATGCAGTGACCCGAGATCGCGCCATTGTACTCCAGTGTAGGCAACAAGAGTGAGACTCCATCTCAAAAAAACAAAAGAATCATGGAATGCTTCCACCAGGCACTCTGATGGATGGTGGGAGCCCTGGGCTGAGCTTAATGCCTTTCCTGAAGGAATCACTCTCCCAAGGAGTAGGATTTGCCAGGTGCTAGAACCCGATAGAGGCCGTGAACAATACTTGTCTCAATGGTGGGATAACTACAGATTTAAACTTTGAGCCATGCACACACTCTGGTCCAGGCCCCAGTCCTGGAAGCAGGGGAAGCAAGGGAAGAAAGAGGGTCCTCTGGAACTTGTGATTACCTGTGTTGTGTAAGGTTGTATGATTGTGGGGACCCCATTGAGTGCTACTCACAGGTTAGCCCCAGGCAGGTAGGAATGAGAAGGAGGAGAACAGGAGAAGAAGAGGAATGGCTAGACAGGAGCATGACTGCTGGAGAGAACTTGAAGGGAAGGCTAGCAGTAGCACGGACGCTGTGCTATTTGGTCAGCAGTGCTGCTGTGTTCTTGGTTTCCTAGCAACTGCTGTTAAGCAGGTAGTTGCTAGGCAATGTGGGGCGATCCAGGCGGTTAGGTAAGGACCTTTGTCTGCGTGGGCACGAATCAGACCATCACAGAGTATTGTTAATCCTGAAAATGGCCACTGGGTCCGTTACTTAGATTTTTTTGGCCTTTGTTGCACAGAAACTGATATAACCATGGTGCACAAGTTCTGGTCAAATGAGAAGGAAGTCACCCCATGAGCTCATTATCCAAACAATACAAAAATTCTGTCTTTCCTCTTTCCATTCAGTCTTTCTCTGCAGGAACACATTTTTGTCTTGTTATCATCCTAGTACATGGGGTTTTAAATCTTGTTTTTTTTGACTTTGATTTAGATCATCACAAGCATCCCTCAAGCTACTTAAGAGTTTTCAGGATAATCTTCCCCTGATGACTGCATGACTCCTTGCAGTAGATATATCATTTAATTAACTATTCTCCTCTTGTTCTGACATTGAGTTTGCTTCCAATCTTTTGCCACGATAAGCAGTACTGCAATACACATCTTTCCGCAGACTTTTCTTTATTCTTTAGATCACTGTCTTGAAGTCAATACTAAGGGATAAGATGATTGTATCAAAGAACATCAATAGTCTCATGACTTTCTATATTTTGCAATAGCTTCCCTCATGCTGGGTGCAGTGGCTCAAGCCTGTAATTCTCACACTTTAAGAGGCCAAGAAGGAGGATCACTTGAGGCCAGGAGTTCAAGGCCAGCCTAGGCAACATAGCAAGACTCTGTCTCTACAAAACAAATTTATTTTATTTTTTATTTTTCTTTTGAGACAGGGTCTCGCTCGGTCACCCAGGCTGGAGTGCAGTGGCGCAATCTCAGCTCACTGCAACCTCTGCCTCCTACGTTCAAATGATTCTCCTGCCTCAGCCATCTCAGTAGCTGGGATTACAGGTGCACACCACCATACCCAGCTAATTTTTTTTTTTTTCTGAGACCGAGTCTCACTCTGTCCCCCAGGCTGGAGTGCAATGGCATGATGTCAGCTCACCGCAACCTCCGCCTCCATAGTTCAAGCAATTATCCTGCCTCAGCCTCCTGAGTAGCTAGGATTACAGGCGTGCACCACCACGCCAGCTAATTTTTGTATTTTTAGTAGAGACATGGTTTCACCATGTTAGCCAGGATGGTCTCAATCTCCTGACCTTGTGATCCACCCGCCTTGGCCTCCCAGTGGGATTACAGGCGTGAGCCACAATGCCCAGCCAATTCTTGTATTTTTAGTAGAGACAGGGTTTCACCACGTTGCCCAGGCTCGTCAGGAACTCCTGGACTCAAGCAATCTGCCCGCTTTGGCCTCCCAAAGTGTTGGGGTTACAGGCGTGAGCCACCGTGCCCGGCTGAATTTCTTGATTCTTTAATGGCTGGTTTTTGTTTTCTTTTGATTTTAGAAGGCCTTAATTTGAAGACATTTAATTTAATTTAATTTAATTTAATTTAATTTAATTTAATTTAATTTATTTGAAGACAGTTTGAGGGAGAATAAAATGTCCTCACGGTTATTTTGTCATTATTTTAGTTGAATATATCTATAATATAGTGTATGATTATAACCATTTTTAAGTGTAAGCACATTCACCTTGACGTGCAACGATCACCACTGTCTGTCTCCAGAACTTTTTCATCTTCCTTAATTGAAATTCTGTACCCATTAAATAATAATTCCCCATTCCTGCCTCCTTTCAGCCCCTGGGAACCACTATTCTATTTTCTGTCTCTTTAAATTTGACCACTCTAGAAACCTTATATAAGTGGAATCATACAATCATTGTCTTTTTGTGCTTGCTTCTTTCACTTATCACAAAGTGTTCAAGGTTCATCCGTGGTATTGCGTGTGTCAGAATTTTTTTTTTTTTTCGGATGGAGTTTCACTCTTATTGCCCAGGCTGGAGCGCAGTGGTGCAGTCTCAGCTTACTGCAAGCTCCACCACCCGGGTTCACGCCATTCTCCTGCCTTAGCCTCCCAAGTAGCTGGGATTACAGGTGACCACCATCATGCCCAGCTAATTTTTTTTTTTTTTTGCATTTTTAGTACAGACAGGGTTTCACCATGTTGGCCAGGCTGGTCTCGAACTCCTGACCTCAGGTGATCCTCCCGTCTCGGCTTCCCAAAGTGTTGGGATTACAGGCGTGAGCCGCCGCACCTGGCCCTGTTTGATGATTCTTGTTCTATAGGAGTGGCACAAAGAGAAGAGGACAGAACAAAAGTAACCAAATCTATTCTGTCTGAGAAAGATCATATGTAGAGAGCAGTAGTCTGTGTGTGTGAAAGAAAACGGGGAAGAGGATGAAAATGTCCAGAGTGGTGAGTTCTGCTAGGCCCTGGAATGAAGCTGAGATGCTGGAAGCGCTAAGTTCTCTCTAGTGGGAGAAAAACCACTGTGGAAAGCTAATCATTTGATGTAGAACCTCACCAATGACCAGGAAGAAGCAATCAGTGCCCAGCTAGGCTAAACTGGGCCTGTGGTAGGGTGTGAGTAGGGCCAGCTTCCTGGAAGTGCAACCTGTGCAATGGCAGTAGGCCCCATGCTTGGGGTTTAACGCGTGGCAGTCACTGCCTTGAAACTCTTAATAATTGTATCTTTGAATTTGTGCTTTGTAAGTGAAGTTTGATGGGACCTGGAGGGTGCATAAGGGCAGGAAGGGAGGGTAGGGAGGCTTGGAGCCACAGCTCATGTGAAATCCCACCTGCCAGGTGCCACCTCACAGCCCCCAGACAGGTTCTTAGCTTCCCGCTGTCTGCCCCGCGGAGCCCCAGGCTTTACTCAGCCTCCCCTTCTCTGCCTTGCTCAGCAACCACTGCTACCCCTAACCCCAGCAGGGGACTGAGTGGAGCACGGGGATGATCAGCATTGGATATGAGCTCCCAGAAGCCTCTCAGGGTGGGGCAGGCAGCTGACCCTGCATTGGGCTAGAAGTGCCACAGCACCTTCAGCAGGTGACCAGGCTTATCCAGTCACATCCTGGTGTAGAGGTTGCACTACACTTGCAGGTTTCCCATCACC
The DNA here is from genome assembly GCF_009828535.3 of Hylobates moloch. Taxonomy (NCBI): domain Eukaryota; kingdom Metazoa; phylum Chordata; class Mammalia; order Primates; family Hylobatidae; genus Hylobates; species Hylobates moloch. The sequence goes on along the minus strand of NW_026652294.1, from coordinate 36,563,689 downwards.
TGTGGGGTTGGGTAGAGGAGCTGTGGAGAGGGGAGATTCCTGGCTTGACTTCCCTTCTCGCAGCCAGGGCAGGGCACGCACATACATTAGAAGTTGGCAGGAGAGGAATTCAGCAGCCAGTTTCAAAGCAGCCATGGTTTCCAGGATAACAAACAGCTCTAGCCCAGGCAGCAGAGATTCCTGGAAGGTCCTTCTCTTCCACCCACTGACTGACACATACACCCCACCACCACTGCCACCACCACCACCACCAAAGCCTGTTTCCTCAGCTGGGCATGAACACTTGGAGCTAAAAGTGGCCTTTGTGAATTTTTCCTCTTGCTCTGTGTACACATTCTAAAGCGAACAAGTCTGTTTTGCTGCAGGGTGAGGCCCAGGTTGCGACCTGGGAAAGGCTAACAGGACACAGTCTTTCATGGTGAGCAAGCCTGGGGTGGGTAGCTGAGGGGGTGGGGATTGGGAGGTGTACCTCTTACCCTTGGGTCAGAGAGATGTGGGTTAGAACCCCAGCAGTCAGTGATCTATGCTATGCTATGTTATGCTATGCTATGCTATGCTATGCAATGCTATGCTATGCTATGCAATGCTATGCAATGCTATGCTATGCTATGCTATGCGCTATGCTATGCAATGCTATGCTATGCTATGCTATGTGCGATGCAATGCTATGCGCGATGTGATGTAATGCGATGCGATGCGATGCGATGCGATGCGATGCTAAATTATTTTGAGACAGAGTCTCAAGTCTATCACCCAGGCTGGTGTGCAGTGGTGTGATCTCTGCTCACTGCAACCTCCACCTCCTGGGTTCAAGCGATTCTCGTGCCTCAGCCTCCCAAGTAGCTGGGATTACAGGCATGCACCACCATGCCCAGCTAATTTTTGTATTCTTAGTAGAGAGGGGGTTTTGCCACGTTGGCCAAACTGGTCTCGAACTCCTGACCTCAGGTGATCCACCCACCTCAGCCTCCCAAAGTTCTGGGATTACAGAGGTAAGCCACCACACCTGGCCCCCAGCAGTCAGTTTATTAGTGGCAGATTTTAGATTCCTTCACCTCTCAGCCTCAGTTTCCTCATTGGAACATTGGAGAAAATACTGGTGCCTAATTTAGGGGGTCATGAAAATTAAGTGAGACCATCTCTGCAGAAATGTTGAGCACAGTTCCCAGCACACAGTCGGTGGCCAGTGATTGGCTGCTGCTGCTGCTGTTATCATCCATGTGTATCCTAGGATTCCTCATAGAGGGGGTCACCAACGTGGTCAATTGGCCATTGTCCAGATCCAGGCTTTGGCCTGGCAGACTCAAATTCCTGATTCCTATTGACTCAGACAGTGTATCTTCCTTCCAGGGGCAAATACCCCTAAGTAGATGAAGGAAACCTATCAAAGTATAGCCCAGGAGAAAAGATCCCCCTAGAAGAGGCCTCTCTCACCTCTGAGAGGGGTATGTACTCTGGGCAGGTCCCAGAAACAGGAGCTAAAGGCAGTCTTTGTCCATTCAGGGTTTTTTTGGCGGATTCTGGCTCCAGGCCCTGGACTCATGAGGTTTTTCCTGGAACACTCTGGTGCCGAGCAGAGTGTGAAGTTGTAGCTTGGGATCTTCCCATATCTGTCCTGTCAGGGATGTCTAGTGGTCCTGAAGTCCCTGGCCTGGGACGAAGTTAGCTCTTGTTGCTGGGCACAGGCATAGCTTGCAGCAGGGTGAGGCCATGGAGTCAGCCAAGCTCTTTCAATTCCTGATACCTGGAGCCCCCAGGGGTCACCTGGGCTGGGACCAGCATTGTTTTGTGATATATTCATTTCTGTACAGGTAGACCAGGTAAAAACTAACAAGGTGTCCTAGAGACACCTGGGCCTCTGCTGTCTGAGCTCCAGATTTAGCCTCACATCTTCTCAATATGCAAAGGACCGTGCAGTTACTAAAGCATTTTTAACACCTGCACTCCTTACTGACACCCAGCTCCTCCCCAGTAAGCCTTTGCATGGTTCTGCCCGAGACCCTCTTGGTTACTGAGACTTCCCCACTACCTACTCCCACTTAAACCGCATAGGTAGGTTTGGGTGACTTTCTCAATGCCACAACCTTACATAAAGCTCTTCCATCCCACTCTACACACCCTTCCATTCCACCGTGAAAACCCTCTCATTGCACCTTACACACCCTTTCATTCTAGCCTCACACCCTTCCATTCATCCATCACACAATTCCATTTCACCCTTCCCACCCTTCCATTCCATTATTCATTCACATCATTTCATTCCATTCTTCACACCATTCCATTACAACCTTCATATTCTTCCACTCCACCTTACACACCTTATATTCCACCCTTGACACTCTTCCAGTCCACTATGTGTCCTTCCATTTCTCTCTTCACATCTTCCATTTCACCCTAAGCAAGCTCCCATTTCACCCTTCACACCCTTCAATTCCACCCTTCACTCCCCTCCATGACATCCTTCAAGCTCTTCCATTCCACCCTTAACATCCTCTCATTCCACTTTTCACACTCTGGTCCTTCCATGTCCTTCCATTCTGCCTTTTGCAACCTTCCATTCCATTCTTCACATTCTTTCACTCCACCTAAACCATCCTTCCATTCTACCCTCCACGCCTTTCAATTTCACCCTTCATATATTTCCATCTGGCTGGGTGCAGTGGCTCATGCCAGTAATCCCAGCACTTTGGGAGGCCAAGGCAGGTGGATCACTTGAGGTCAGCAAGTTTGAGACCAGCCTGGCCAATGTGATGAAACCCTGTCTCTATTACAAATACAAAAAATTAGCCGGGCATGACGGTGTGTGCCTGTAATCCTAGCTACTCAGAGGCTGAGGCAGGAGAATCGCTTGAACCCGGGAGGCAGAGGTTGCAGTGAGCCGAGATCACTCCACTGCAATCCAGCCTGGACAACAGAGCAAGACTCCATCTCAAAAATAAAGAAAAAAAAAGCAACTGCACCATTTTACATTCTCAACATCACGGATGAGGGTTCCATCTTCTCCTCATCCAGCCAACTGGAAGCCCTTTTAGCTGAGGTGGTTAAGCTGTGAGAACCAGAGTTTGCTGCTGCCATTATTCACTGCATCACTCATTCAGCAAAAACCTGAGTACCTACCACTACCTAGTAGGCTCTGGCCATGCAAGAAGTCCCTGGCAACACTGTAGGATAGAGAGGGACAGCACCCTGGTTACGGTGTTTCAGCACCTTGGTCTTGGTTCATCCCGGGCCTTTCACTTGCAGGAGGCAGGGAGTTCTCTGATGGCAGTTTGAGTTGGATTTGCTGCAACTAACAAAGCCGGCCAGTGGACCCCTCCAATCTACTGGGACTCAAATAAATCCAAGTGATTATTCTCCCTCCATTCCAGGAGGGAACACCAGCCAGCCTTGGAACCTCAGGTGCAACAGAGACGCCAGGAGATGCTAGGGCCCAGCAGCCTGTGGCAGTACCAATGAAGCCAGAGAGGGCTTGGTGGATGACAAGGAGGCCTGAGTAGACCCCAGGTGGGTCTGAGAAATGGGCTTAGGTGAGGCAGGTCTTTGAAGGATTTGTTCTTAATCATATGTGAGATGCTCAAAAGGCTGGAGTCCTGCTTTTGTGGGTGAAGAGCAAGAAGAGAAAACAGGTTGTACACATACAGATGCAGAGGGAGAGACAGAGAAAAAAAAAGGAAGAAGGCAGAGCAATGCACCAATTCTTTAGCTGTATTATCTCTGGACCTTGCGATTGTGGGAGGCTTTATTTTACTACTGATTTTGCCTATACTGTTTTCTCAATTTCTAGTTTTCTACAAAGATGATGTGTTAGCTTTTTCACGTATTAAGATTAAAATTTAAAACAGACCACACAATAAATATTTATTTTAAAAGGAGAAATATGCCCTGGGGAAGCTCCCCAGGCAGCTGAGAGCCTGGCTGGTTGCATTTCGGCTTCTTAGGTGCCAAGCCTGCTCGTGCCCCGGGGTCCCAGCCAGCGGCTCGCGCTTTCTCCCGCTTGCGCCGCCAGTCTGGTTGCCATGGAGACAAACCTTGCTGCGCAAAGACTGCCGAGCCGCAAGCTGGGGAGCTGGAACCCGGCGAGCCAGCGTCTGCAACAGGCTGGGGGCGGAAGGAGGAGCCAGGCGAAGCGGCGCCTCAGCTGAGAGGCTCGGCGGACCCTGCAGAGGCCCCCTGCCCCTCTGGCTCCGCCCCCACCCGGGTCGCTAGAAATACAGCCGCAGCCCAGACCACCGCCCACTGCGCTCCGACCCAGACCCAGCTGGCCCATCTACCCGCGATCCTGCCCATGGCTGACGGACTTTTTCAGCGCAGACCCTGGGGTCCCGAGCAGTTTCGCCCGGACCCCGAGTCCGAAGGCCTGTTTGACAAGCCTCCCCCGGAAGACCCTCCCGCTGCCCGGGGGTCCAGGTCCGCGTCGGCCGCGGGCAAGAAGGCTGGTCGGCGCGCGGGCGGGAGGGCGCAAGGGGGCCGCGCCTGGCAGCCCCCGAAGGCCGCATCGCGCCCCCCGCCCAAGGAGGAGGCGCCTCCACTGGACGAGGGCTGCTATCTCGACCATTTTCCGCACCTCTCCATCTTCATCTACGCAGCCATCGCCTTCTCCATCACTTCCTGCATCTTTACCTATATCCATTTACAGCTTGCCTGAGTGGCCAGCGCGGGACGGGGTGGGCGCAGGACCGAGCGGGGAGGGAAAGGGAAAACAGGGCTCGGCATTTTGTGTTTTGGAACAGCGCTGCACCCCCTTCATGTAGCTTTCGACGCTTGTTTCTTTCCGTCTTTGTTGTCACTATCTTTGTCTATCAGTAGGAAAGTACAAAGTAGCTGCCGGCAATGAAATAAGGGTGCTGTTTGCACCTGCAGGTTAGGGGTGGGGGCGTTTAGAATTCCGGGGTGTGATTGAGCCCCGTTTATAGTTAGGAGAATGTCCCTGGACCCCTACCACTCTGTGACGTGGGGGCACGCGCAGGGAGCCCATCATTTTGTGTTTGGGGAGCTCAGAGTGCGCCCAATCTTGGAATCTTTAAGGGATGAGCCAGACCCAGACCCGCGGCCTTCTAGAGAGGGTCCGGCGGGGAGGGTCGGCGCCCTGGCCCGGGGTGGGCCGGAGCCCTGTGATGCTGCATCGCCCCCAGAAGGAGCCAGCTGTGCCCCGGAGTTGGCGCGGCCGAGAGAGGACAAGAGCGCGCAGCAGGCGTAGCTGGAGGGCGGGACTCGGTAAGTGGCGTTCGTCGGGGTGTCGTGCTGCGCCCCCAGGGGCTCTGGCTGACCACGACTGTGCGTTTTTCCTGCCTTAGACTTTGTTGTCCCTGCCCGGAGGAGTCGAGATTCGTACCCGGAGGAGCTGTCTCACCAGGAGACCACGCCCTGGAAGTGTCCGGGACTCGCGGGACCTGTGGCTGCAGACCCCACCGGGACGCAGGCCCAGAGCTGGCGCACTCCTCAGGATGAGACTCTGGGGGCCCTAGCCGGGGTCCACGGGAGGGCTGTCCCTGGGGACTCTAGGATGGCTTCGTTCTGGCCCGGTGCCCTTCTGGAGCTGTGGGACCCAAGACAAAAAGGGCTGAGGGATTTCTCATTGACAAGAGTTCGTGCGGGAAAACCACCTGACTCCTAGGGGTTTGTCATCTTAGACTCAAAAGGCTTAATACCAGAAACCACCTTGGCAAGATAATTTACCCACCGGCCATCTCTGTTTACTCATGAATGTTAAATGTCAAAACGCAGCGCTCTAACTCTGCATATTCTTTACTTGCAAATGTCTATAATCTGTAATTGTGATGCCTCTGATGGAATAAATTATCTTTTTCAGTCTCCTCTATATTCAGTTCTCCATTAATTTCCAGCTCTTCCTAACTTCTTCTGCCAAACTTCCTAGTCTGCTCCACAGCATCCCCACTGCCCCTCCAAAACAGACTTAATCCTGTGACCCAGCGTTCCAAAATATGGCCTCTCCCTCCACTAAATAGCTACAAGGCCCTTCAATGGCATCTTTCTCCACATCAGGTCTTCACAACATGCCAGTATCCGAGTCTACCATCCCTTATGGCAGATCAGCCACTATCCCATTGTGGCATTGCCTACTGCCCCTCAGTATTTAGTTTCCACTTGCCTCCATTATGAAGACCGAGTACAGCCCCCAGCTAAGCTCTGGAATTTGACCCCGGGGTCTTAACAAACGCCCTGTTTTCCAGTATCAGGGCCTTGCCATTTCTCAGTTCTGACTTCCTATAATCCCATATCACTCTGTGCCTTGATATCTTGCCCCCGGACACTTGTTTCAGTGCCACAGATATGACATCCACTGTTCCCCAATGTCAGCCTGTGCTTTACAATCATGCTTTACTACAACAATTCCCCCACAGCAATCGGTGGCACTATTTCCCAAAATCACGTCTCCAGGCCGGGCGCAGTGGCTCACGCCTGTAATCCCAGCACTTTGGGAGACCGAGGTGGGTGGAACACGAGGTCAGGAAATTGAGACCATCCTGGCTAACACAGTGAAACCCCGTCTCTACTAAAAATACAAAAAAAAATTAGCCAGGCATGGTGGCGGGCGCCTGTAGTCCCAGCTACTCGGGAGGCTGAGGCAGGAGAATGACGTGAACCCGGGAGTAGGAGCTTGCAGTGAGCCGAGGTCGCGCCACTGCACTCCAGCCTGGGCAACTGAGCAAGACTCCCGTCTCCAAAAAAAAAAAAATTATGTCTTCAAAGGACCACAATATTTGTCCCTCACTGGTTTCCAGCTTTCAATCTTGGATATTTGATCTTCTGCTATCTCTTAGTAGTGAGTGCTCACGGACTCCCAATATATAGCCTAGCGCTCTCCAAACATTTGATCTCATTGTTTCCCTTTCACACATCCCCTATTATCTCTCATACAGTCCCTCAGTGATACTCAGGATATGATCCCCCAGCTTCCTTTCCTCTGCCAATCTCCTGATAGTAGACTCCTCCTCCTCTTCCCAAAACCAAAGTTCCCTGGTCCTCAACATTCCATCACTGTTCCACAATATCATGGCCCTTTTTGTGCCACCAAATCTGGGCCTCCATTTTCTTTATTTTCTTTTCCTTTTCTTTCTTTTTGGTTTTTTTTTTTTTTTTTTTTTTGGAGACGGAGGCTCTTTCTGTGCTATAGGCTGGAGTGCAGTGGCCAGCTCACCGCAACCTCCGCCTCCCAGGTTCAAGCCATTCTCATGCCTCAGCCTCCCAACTAGTTGGGACTACAGGTGCGTGCCACCATACCTAGCTAATTTTTTTTTTTTGAGACTGAGACTCACTCTGTGCCCCAGGCTGGAATGCAGTGGCCTGATCTTGGCTCACTGCAACCTCTGCCTACTGAGTTCAAACAATTCTCCTGCCTCAGCCTCTCGAGTAGCTGGGATTACAGGCATGTGCCACCACATCTGGCTAATTTTTTTTGTATTTTTAGTAGAGATGGGGTTTCACCATGTTGGCCAGGCTGGTCTTGAACTCCTGACCTCAAGTGATCCACCTGCCTCAGCCTCCTGAAGTGCTAGGATTATGGTTGTAAGCCACTGTGCCAGGTCTGGGCCTCCATTTTCTACCCCAAATTCCAACACCTGGTTCCCATGACTATACTGTTATTAGATCTTATTGCCTCTACAATATTAATATCGGCTGCAATATTCTCCTAGATATCCAGTCCCCATTTGATCCCCTTATTTCAGTATTCATTGCGTTGTTCCCCAAATACTTGATTATTGTCTCAATATTGTACTCCAGTCTTCCTTGACATTCACCCCATCACTGCTGTCTCCAATATTAAACTCACTCCAGCCCCCAAATTCATTTTCTTCCCATATCCCTATATTCTCTCCTATCAGCCCATCTCTCTTCCCCATACTTCTCCCAATTTCACTCTCCCGCCTCCGTGGGCTCCTGTGCAGCCCGAGCCTCCCCGATGAGTGCCGCCCCCTGCTCCACGGCGCCCAGTCCCATTGACCACCCAAGGGCTGAGGAGTGTGAGCACATGGCGCGAGACTGGCAGGCAGCTCCACCTGAGGCCCCGGAGCGGGATCCACTGGGTGAAGCCAGCTGGGCTCCTGAGTCTGGTGGGGCCTTGGAGAACCTTTATGTCTAGCTCAGGGATTGTAAATACACCAATCAGCACTCTATATCTAGGTCAAGGTTTGTAAACACATCAATCAGCACCCTGTGTCTAGCTCAGGGTTTGTGAATGCACCAATCGACACTCTGTATCTAGCTACTCTGGTGGGGCCTTGGAGAACCTTTATGTCCACACTCTGTATCTAGTTAATCTAGTGGGGATGTGGAGACCCTTTGTGGCTAGCTCAGGGATTGTAAACGCACCAATCAGCACCCTGTCAAAACAGACCACTGGGCTCTACCAATCAGCAGGATGTGGGTGGGGCCAGATAAGAGAATAAAAGCAGGCTGCCCGAGCTAGCAGTGGCAACCCGCGCGGGTCTCCTTCCGCAGCGTGGAAGCTTTGTTCTTTTGCTCTTTGCAACAAATCTTGGTACTGTTCATTCTTTGGGTCCACACTGCTTTTATGAGCTGTAACACTCACCGCGAAGGTCTGCAGCTTCACTCCTGAAGCCAGGGAGGCCACGAGCCCACCGGGAGGAACGAACAACTCCAGACGCGCCACCTTAAGAGCTGTAACACTCACCGCGAAAGTCTGCAGCTTCACTCCTGAGCCAGCGAGACCACAAATCGACCAGAAGGAAGAAACTCTGAACACATCCGAACATCAGAAGGAACGAACAACTCCAGACACGCCACGTTAAGAGCTGTAACACTCACTGCGAGAGTCCGCGGCTTCATTCTTGAAGTCAGTGAGACCAAGAACCCGCCACTTCTGGACACAATGCTTGCCTTCATGGAGCTCACTTTGTTAATGATGGAACTTACCATGTGGCAGGCTTAGTGTTTTATATAGCATGAGTTCATTGAATTCTCACAACCCTATGAGGTAGGTTCTATTATTCTTCCCATTTGGCAGATGAGGAAACAGGCATAGGTGAAATGATTTGCCCAAGGTCACAGCAATGGAGCAACATTTTGAACCCAGGCATTGTTTCTGGAGTGTGTATTCTTATTTTTACCAGCTATATTAAGACATAATTCATAACTCATAACTCATTTAAAGTGTACAGTTCAAGGGCTTTTAGTATACTCAGAGTTGTGCAACCATTACATTTGATATTGGGACATTTTTTGTTTCTTTTGTTTGTTTTTTTTGAGACTGGGTCTGGCTCTGTCACTCAGGCTGGAGTGCAGTGGCGCAATCTCGGCTCACTGCCACCTTCACCTCCTGGGCTCACACAATTCTCCCACCTCAGCCTAAGTAGCTGGAGCTACAGGTGAACGCCACCATGCCCAGCTAATTTTTGTATTTTTTGTAGAGCTGGTTTGTTTGTTTTTTGAGACAGAGTCTCGCTCTATCGCCCAGGCTGGAGTGCAGTGGCACTACAAACTGCAACCTCCGCCTCCTGGGTTCAAGCAATTCTCCTGCCTCAGCCTCCCCAGTAGCTGGGATGACAGGTGCACACTGCCACGCCTGACTAATTTCTTGTATTTAGTAGAAATGGAGTTTCACCTTGTTGCCCAGGCTGGTCTCGAACTCCTGAACTCAGGCAATCTGCCCACCTCGGTCTCCCAAAGTGCTGGGATTACAGGCGTGAGCCACCGCGCCTGGCCTCTAAGGGTTCTTCATATATTTTAGATACAAGTCCATTATTAAATGATTTACAATTTATTGTCTCATTCTGTGAGTTGTCTTTTCACATTTGTGATGGTGTCTTTGAAACGCAAAACTTTTAAATTTTGATGATATCCAGTTTATCTATTTTTACTTTGTTGCTTATGTTTTTGGTGGCATAGCTAAGAAACTACTGACCCACCAAGATTGTGAAGATTTAAACTGAATACATGTTTTCTTCTAAGAGTTTTATAGTTTTAGCTCTTAAATGTAGGTCTTTGATCCATTTTGAGTTCATATTTATACATGGTGTGCAGTAGGATCCAACTTCATTCTTTTGTATGAGGGCGTTATCCCAACACCGTCTGTTGAGAAGACTCTTCTTTCCCCATTGAATTATCCCAGCACCGTTATCCAAATCATTTGACTGTAAATGTGAGGGTTAATTTCTGGTTTTTGTTGTCTTTTTTTTTTTTTTTTTTTTTTTTTTTTTTTTTTTTTTTTTTTTTTTTTTTTTTTTTGAGACGGAGTCTTGCTCTGTCGCCCAGGCTGGAGTGCAGTGGCGCAATCTCGGCTCACTGCAAGCTCCGCCTCCCGGGTTCACGCCATTCTCCTGCCTCAGCCTCCAAGTAGCTGGGACTACAGGCGCCTGCCACCACGCCCGGCTATTTTTTTTTTGTATTTTTAGTAGAGACGGGGTTTCACCGTGGTCTCGATCTCCTGACCTCGTGATCCGCCCGCCTCGGCCTCCCAAAGTGCTGGGATTACAAGCGTGAGCCACCGCGCCCGGCCTTTGTTGTCTTTTAAAAATATTTTTGTGTGTGTGAGGGTTAATTTCTGGATTCTCTCCCTCTCTCTCTTTTTTTTTTTTTTTTGAGATGGAGTCTCGCTCTGTCCCCCAGGTTGGAGTGCAGTGGCATGATCTCGGCCCACTGCAACCTCTACCTCCCCGCTTCAAGTGATTCTTCTGCCTCAGCTTCCCAAGTAGCTGGGATTAAAGGTTCACGCCACCATGTCTGGCTAATTTTTCTATTTTTTTTTTTAGTAGAGACGGGGTTTTGCTATGTTGGCCAGGCTGGTCTTGAACTCCTGACCTCAAGTGATCCACCTGCCTTGAACTCTCAAAGTGCCAGGACTACAGGCATGAGCTACCTCGCCTGGCCTGGATTCTTACTTCTATTTATCTATATGTCTATCTTTATTCCATTAACACACAGTCCTGATAGCTGTAGCTTTGCAGCAAATTTTGAAATTGGAAAGTATGAGTTCTCCAACTTTGTTATTCTTTGTCGAAATTGCTTTTGCTAATCTAGGTCTTTTGAATTTCTATATACATTTCAGGATCAGCTTGCCAATTTCTACAAAGAAGTCAATTAGAATTTTGATAGGAATTGTGTCTTTATTAGCATCATGAAAACGGACTAATACAATGAGTTTTCTACATTTTCTGTTAAATTTCTTCAAAAGATTTTATTTTCGATGTCTTCAAAATGGAATTGTTTTCTTAATTTCATTTCCTGTTTGCTCATTGCTAGTGCATAGAAAAATAATTGAGGCTGGGTACAGTGGCTTGTGCCTGTAATCCCAGCACTTTGGGAGACTGAGGCAGGAGGATCACTTGAGCCCAGGAGTTTGAGACCAGCCTGGGCAGCATAGCAAGACCTCATCTCTACTAAAAATTTAAAAAATTAGTCGGGTGTGGTGGCAAGCTCTTTGTGGTCTCAGCTACTCTGGAGGCTGAAGTGGGAGGATCGCTTAAGCCTGGGTGGTTGAGGCTGCAGTGAGCTGAGATCTTGCCACTGCACTCCAGCCAGGGCAACAGAGCGGGACCTTAACTCAAAAAAAGAAAAATAATAGCTTTTCTTACATTGATATTATATTCTGAATCCTTGCTGAAACTCATTTACTTGTTCTAATAATTATAACTATTAGTTCTAATAGTTTATGACAACAGGATGGTCTTATACAAGATCATATCATCTGCAGATATGATCTTTCCAATCTGGATTCCTTTTATTTCTTTTTCTTGGGTAACTGTCCCGGGTAGAATCTTCAGCAAATGCTGAATAGGAGGCTGAGAATGGACTTCCTTTGCTTTCTTTCCTGATATTCAGTCTTTCACCATTAAGTGTGATGTTAGCTGTGAGTTTTTCATAGATGTCCTTTGTCAGGTTGAGGAAATTCCCTTCTGTTCCTAGTTTGTTGAGTGTTTTTGGCATGGAGGGGTGTTGAATTTTGTCAAATGTTTTTATGTGTCTATTGAGGTGATCATAGGGTTTTTGTTCTTTATTCTATTGAGGTGGTGTATTTCATTAATTCATTTTCAGCAGTTAAACCAATCTTACATTCCTGGGATAAATCCTACGTGGTCATCGTGTATAATCCTTTTTATATACTACTGGATTGATTTACTTATATTTTGTTGAGGATTTTTTTTTTTTTTTGAGACAGGGCCTCACTCCTTTACCCAGGCTGGAGTGCAGTGTTCATAATCATGGCTCACTGCAGCCTCAACTTCCCTGGCTTGAGCTATCCTCCCACCTCAGCCTCCCAGGTCTCTGGGACTACAGGCATGCACCACCATGCCTGGCTGATTTTTTCTAGTGTTTGTAGAGATAGGGTCTCACTATGTTGCCTAGGCTGGTCTTGAATTCCCGTGCTGAAACAATCCTCCCACATCAAGTCTCCCAAAGTGCTGGGATTACAGGCGTGAGCCACCATGCCTGGCGTTTTTTTTTTTTTTTTTTAGACAGAGTCTCATTCTCTTGTCTGGGCTAGAGTGCGGTGGCAGGACCTCGTCTCATATTGCAACCTCTGCCTCCCGGGTTCAAGCGATTCTCGTGCCTTAGCCTCCTGAGTAGCTGGGATTGCAGGTGCATGCCAGCATGCCCAGCTAATTTTTGTTTTTTGCTTTTTGAGAGAGTCTCACTCTTATCATCCACGATGGAGTACAGTGGCACAATCTCGGCTCACTGCAACCTCCGCCTCCCAGGTTCAAGCAATTCTTGTTCCTCAGCCTCCCAAGTAGCTGGGATTACAGGAGCACGCCACCACACCCGGCTAATTTTTGTATTTTAGTAGAGATAGGGTTTCACCATGTTGCCCAGGCTAGTCTTAAACTCCTGAGCTCAGGCAATCTGCCTGCCTCAGCCTCCCAAAGTGCTGGCATTACAGGTGTGAGCCACTGCACCCAGCTATGTTGAGAATTTTTTTTTTTTTTTGCATTTACATCCAACATCCATTATGTAGTGGTGAATAGGCATGACAGAAGAGAATAAATAAAACCAGAGAAGGTTTGGTATTACAGAACAATGGGATCTAGTATTGGGGTGGGGGGAAAAGTGAGAAATTGGGTGAGATTGATGCTGGATGGGAGATGGGACAATTTTTATCGTTTATTCTATTGTGGTTCTATTTATTCTATTGATGCATTTTCACATGTTAAAACAACCTTGCATTCCAGGGAAGCAAAGAATGGGTAACCAACTGTATATAATTCTGATTTATTCATAAATTTCTGAAGGGAGAATTTACTTATTAGAGGACAATAGGGTCAACTATATTATTTCTGCAGAGACACCACCGTAACAAACAGCAACAGTAATGTCCAGCAATTATTAAGCATGTACTCAACACGAAATGGACCCCTGAGTTCAAACACTGGATTTCACCCTTCTATCCAGGTCATGACCATACTTAACTGTACTAAGATGAACCATATTACTGCATGTAATAATGACAAGGCCTCAGCAGTTGTTTCCTTAATAGACAGCTTATATCCTCATGAACATCTCAATATTCTGATTTTACTAACATGCCTACTAATAGGTATATTGTTTCCTGTGACTGCTGTAACAAACCGATGACTTAAAACATACATTCTCTCACGGTTCCGGAAGCCAGAAATGCAATCCACCTGTTGGCTCTAAGGGAGAATCTCTTCTTTGCCTCCTCCAGCCTGTGGGGGCTGCATTACTCCAAACTTTTTTTTTTGAGATGGAGTCTTGCTCTGTCACCAGGGTGGAGTGCAGTAGCACGATCTCCGCTCACTGCAACCTCCGCCTCCCGGGTTCAAGCGATTCTCCTGCCTCAGCCTCCTGAGTAGCTAGGATTACAGGCATGTGCCACCACACCTGGCTAATTTTTTATATTTTTGGTAGAGACAGGGTTTCACCATGCTGGCCAGGCTGGTCTTGAACTCCTGACCTCAAGTGATCTGCCCACCTAGGCCTCCCAAAGTGCTGGGATTACAGGTGTGAGCCACCATGCCCAGCCCCAACCTGCCTTTGAGGTCATAATACCTCCTCCTTTTCTGTCTAAAATCTCCCTCTGCCTTTCTTTTATAAGGACACTTTTCACTGGATTTAGGGTCCATCCAAATAATTCAGGATGATCTCCTTATCTCCATATCCTTAATTATACCTGTAAAGACCCCTTTTCTGAATAAGGCAACATTCACAGGTTCCAGGAATTAGGACATGGACCTATCTTTTGAGGGATCACTCTTCGACCCACTACAGTAGATTTTGAATAAGCTATAAATGTGAAAAGGACAGTGTTTTCAATTGAGTAAAAAGTCATACTGGAAAGTAATATACCATGGCATTATAGACAGCAGAAAATAAAAAACCAAACCCTTTAAAACACATATATTTAATGTACAGAATTGGAAAAAGGACTTCTTGATAATAACATATTTCATGTAAACACAAGCTTTCAATATCTATGAATATTTCATTGCAAATACACCCTAAGTTACTTCTTCTCTACATAAAGGAGAAACTCCAAGTTCTGCTCTTTAGGAAGACATGAAGGGCAAGCAATACCTTAGGAACAACCATTGCTATTTCTCCCCTTTCCTTGGGTGACCTAACATTTTACAGGGACTAATGACATAAAGAAGTGTTAGATTCCATTGAGTTTAAACACAAATTTCCCACTGAGGGCATTAAATATTTGATGCTTATGAGTGTGAATAAATAATTAAATATTAGGTATAAGGCAGATTCCAAAACCAACTGAAGTATGAAAAGAAATTGGCATAGATACCCAACAGTCAGTAAAATTAAATTTCATTACTGAGTATATGCTACATGCTTCCTTTTCTATTCCAGTGGGTTCTGCCTTTTTTGTCTAAGGTCTTCTCCTGCTGGACTCTAAGACAGTCAATTGCTTAACATCACCAGGTTTTTTGTCAGGGGATTTATTTTGGAAATAAACCAACTTCTTTTTTATTAAAGATCAAGGTTGTCTTTTTTGCTACATGCTTCTTTCCACTACATATTGACTCCCTCACGTAAGAAAATTTACAGGGCGAGAGCAAGTACTCTATGTTGGCTGTCTTGCAGTGTAATGACTAGTTAATAAAAGAGCCACTTAGCCTGGGCAATATAGTGAGGCCTCGTTTCTGCAAAAAAAATTAGCCAAGGCTGGGCGCGGTGGCTCACGCTTGTAATCCCAGCACTTTGGGAGGCCGAGGCGGGTGGATCACGAGGTCAGGAGATCGAGACCATGGTGAAACCCCGTCTCTACTAAAAATACAAAAAATTAGCCGGGCGTGGTGGCGGGCGCCTGTAGTCCCAGCTACTCGGAGAGGCTGAGGCAGGAGAATGGTGTGAACCCGGGAGGCGGAGCTTGCAGTGAGCCGAGATTGCGCCACTGCACTCTAGCCTGGGCGACAGAGCGAGACTCCGTCTCAAAAAAAAAAAAAAAAAAAAAATTAGCCAAGCATGGTGACACCCACCTGGGGTCCTAGCTACTTGGGAGGCTGAGGCAGGAGGATCACTTGAGCCTGGGACACAGAGGTTGCAGTGAGCCAAGATTGTGCCACTGAACTCTACTCTAACCTGGGTGACAGAAGGGGACCTTGTCTCAAAAACAATAATACTAAAGGAGCCACCTGTTTAACCCTTTTCTTGTCTGGTCTCATCCAAAGAGTAAGCCAAAATAATCAAGGTCACAAAGGACTTATGACCAAGGTATAACTCTGCAAATATCTTTAACTGGCCATGGCTTCTTTGTTTGATCCCTTCCCACTTATTAGAAGACTCTAAGGAACAGATGCTTCAGCCTAGTTCAAAGTAGTACACTTCATACCTCAGGAAAGTGGACCAAAAAAGAGGAAGACACAGAATACAAGAGTTGACAAAGCAAATCTAATAAAAAGTATGGTTGGTTTGAACAGTCACTCGTATAAATTCTTCATGATTCTACTTTTTGACAGGCTCCTCCTTTTGACTACTGAGCAATTAAGATATTTTCAGTCGTTTCGATTCCTTTTCCACATTGTCTCTAATGTTCTGTAGTTTTCTGGAGTTTTGAACCAGGGACACCAAACTCTCCCTAAAATCACTAGTCCCATGATCTCTGCTAATATTTTGAAGCTCATCAAAGAAAGTCAATGTCTGTTTGAGTTTGGCCTGAACAATTTTTTGCTCTTCTAATTCTGCAAGAAGGGCCTGCTTAGTACATAATTCAGCCTTGTACTTCTCCTGTAACTGTTCAATTTCTTTCTGGAGATGCTGAAAATCTTCCTCACTATAAGGTGTCTCCTTACATTTATCTTCAGGAAGCAAGATGTTTGAGGGAATACGTAAAATCAGCTGCAAAAACAGTTGCTCCATTTTGCTAAAAAGGTTATCAAAATGTCCTTTCATGAAGCAAAGAAACTTCTCTGTGCATTTGCGAATCTGCACTGGGCTAATGTCACAGTCTGGGATGCCATCCAGCTTCTTCAGAATAACCTGTTCAACAGCCTGCATCACTTCAAATAGGTAGTCTTGAAATGCAATGTAGATCCGAAGCATGCACGTTTGTGGCGTGAAGCCAAAGAACTGGGCCTCGTAGGTCATTGGATCCACAGACATCTTGGCTTATTTTGCTATGTTATTTTCAGTTGTGAAAAACCTGCAAATGTAAAAAGGAAATAATTCATTTGGAAAAAAAAAAATCTTCTGCAGGAAGTAACAAATCACATTACAGATAGCAAACAAAGAAGCAAATAAATAAAAAATAAGGAGTTTGTGTTCCTTTATAC
Organism: Hylobates moloch; assembly: GCF_009828535.3. Taxonomy (NCBI): domain Eukaryota; kingdom Metazoa; phylum Chordata; class Mammalia; order Primates; family Hylobatidae; genus Hylobates; species Hylobates moloch. Next base: position 36,546,968 of record NW_026652294.1, on the reverse strand, counting down.
CTGATGCCACTTCCACAACAGGATATAAACTCTTGCCTCTCTGAGGCTCCTTCCATCAGCCTATACCCTCCCTTTTCCCCTCCTCGTTGTTCACTTCCCTTACCTGTGACTTTGGCACAGATCACAGTCTTCTGAATTACCATCCTAGACAACTTTGAAGTCTAGACAGATGACTTAACCAATGCCCTGGAGACTCAGTTTCTTGAGCTTCCATGACCTATAGCTCCATCTTTTAGCCACCTGGCTCTTGATATTTGTAACTACTCTTCCAAACTGCTTCTACTTTTTGACTTCTGCCTCCTATACAATTCTTCCAATTCTTACTCATATACTCATATTACACCCTAATCTTCAAGATTTACAGCCCCTCCACCCTCTCTTTCTGTTCTCAGCTTCTCCCACTTCTCTTCTTTCCTTATTCGTTTTAGGCCTCATGATCTATCATTTTGATCACTCCGTTGCCAATGTCCTCAATTTGCTTGTCCTCCAGCCAAGCCATCTGAAAAAAACCCAATTAGAAGATGAGTAAGTCCCTTGTCAGCTTTATAACCCTGACATGTTTTTTCAAGGGTCTGCGAGTAATTCCTCTCAAATATAAACATCTAGGAAAATAAAACCCCTATCTCCTTGTCATTGTGGGAATTCAATCTAGGCATCTTTTTTTTTTTTTTTTTTTGAGACGGAGTCTTTCTCTGTCCCCCAGGCTGGAGTGCAGTGGCGCGATCTCGGCTCACCGCAACCTCCACCTCCTGGGTTCACGCCATTCTCCTGCCTCAGCCTCCCGAGTAGCTGGGAATACAGGCGCCCGCCAACACGCCCGGCTAATTTTTCTGTGTTTTTAGTAGAGACGGGGTTTCACTGTGTTAGCCAGGATGGTCTCGATCTCCTGACCTCGTGATCCACCCGCCTCAGCCTCCCAAAGTGCTGGGATTACAGGCTTGAGCCACCGCGCCCGGCTTCTAGGCATCTTTTTCTGAGATGAAATGATATGGTTGTCATAGAAATAAGAGAAGTTTTATTATTCCTTCAGATAAAGGCAATTAGCTAAAACAAACTGCTACTTCAATTATCAGGTGAATTTAGGATGCACTTTATGAAATAATTTGCAATAAGCAGTACAGTCAAATCTTATGGGAAGATAAGATGCAGCCAATCTTAAGAATTTATGTTTGTAGGGTGAGCACGATAGCTCATGCCTGTAATCTCAGCACTTTAGGAGGCTGAGAAGGACGGATCACCTGAGGTCAGGAGTTCGAGACCAGCCTGGCCAACATGGCGAAACCCTATCTCTACTAGAAATACAAAAATTACCCAGGTGTGATGGTGGGCACTTGTAATCCCAGCTACTCGAGAGGCTGAGGCAGGAGAATCACTAGAACCCGAGAGGCGAAGGTTGCAGTGAGCCGAGATCACGCCACTGCACCCCAGCCTGGGCAACAGAGCGAGACTCCGTCTCAAAAAATAAAATAAAATAAAATAAAAACTTACGTTTGTAATGGCTAAATACAGAGTGGTTATAACTGTTTGGCTGTATATGTAAGGTAGGATTTCTTTCTGTTTTTCTTTTTTTCTTTGAGACATGTTCTCGCTCTGTCGCCCAGGCTGGAATGCAGTGGCACGATCACGGATCACTGCAGCCTCAATCTCCCAGGCCCAAGCAATCCTCCCACCTCAGCCTCCCAAGTAGCCGGGACAACAGGTGCAGGCCACCATGCCTGGCTAATTTCCTTGTTGTTGTTGTTGTTGTTGTTTTGTTGTTGTTGTTTGAGACACAGTCTCACTCTCTCGCCTAGGCTGGAGTGCAGTGGTATGATCTCGGCTCGCTACAACCTCTGCCTCCTAAGTTCAAGTGATCCTCTTAGCTCAGCCTCCCAAGTAGCTAGGATTACAGGTGGACGCCATCTCAAACATCAACAAAAAAATATATTTCCTTGATTAACTCCCTTCTTTGAATTCCCATTAGGACCTCTCTTCGGGCACTGACTGATGAACTTCTACCGCCTCATCTTCTCTGCTAGACTTAGAGTTCCTGAAGGCAGAATAAATGCGGCTTGATCAGAATTTGCCGTTTCAGCGCAGAGGTGCCCAGGCCATCTCGACGAGTTGAGCTGTCTAAGGCCCCGCGATCGCGCTGGACAGGACCCAGAGGCCACAGCGCAGGAACTGCTTCCGGTCGGTTCCCGGCTTCCGTCGGGCCCCGCGCCCGCGGTGAGGCCGACCCACAGGCCGCCGGGCTCCCTCGCGATGAAGCCTAAGCCAGTCTCGCCCGTTCCCGCTCCTCCTCAGAGAAAATGCTGCCCCGCAGCACTTACCGGAGCGACCATGAGGGTGATGAATTCGAGCACACACAGGCTTCTCGCTACCTCCTTTAAACCGTCGCTGGCTTGCCAGGGACAGACGGCGCGGTTGGCTCCCCAAAATTCCGACTGATACGCTCCTCAGCGAGCGAAAGCAAACGCGGGATACTCTCGCGTTCCTGATTGGCTGGCTGGGGACACCTCAGTTATGACAGAAAGGGGCCGGGCGGGAAAGTTAGCTGTGGCCGGCGGGGATTGGCAGAAGGAACCTGTATTTACTCGTTTTTCCCGGACGTTGGCTGGTGGAGAAGAGAGGATGGGGAGATGGGGCGCTGGGAGGCGGTGGCGACGCAACTCGTGATTGGTGGATGTGCATTCCTTAGGTCTCTACGGATTGGCGGCTGGCCGGTTGCTTGGCGTTGATTGGGCAGCCGCGGGAAAACTAAAGCCGGGGGGGCTTTGGGCCCGCCCCACCGCCGGGGCCTGCTGGCGGAAGGGGAAGTGGGCGGGGGGGGCAGGCGACGGTGGGGAAGATGGCGTACCAGAGTTTGCGGCTGGAGTACCTGCAGATCCCACCGGTCAGCCGCGCCTACACCACTGCCTGCGTCCTCACCACCGCCGCCGTGGTGAGCAGCTGCAGTGCCACCTTCTCATTATCTGGGCTGGATATGACTGGGTCTTCAGGAAACTGGGGTTTGGGCCTTGGGGAGGCCCAGAGGGGCTGGTCCCAGGGATGGGTGGAGGCGTGCAGGGATTACTCTGGGGTTCGAGTTGGCGCCAAGAATGCTTATCCAGTGATCTGAGAAGGGAGTGCTGCTTCATGGGGGGTCAGGTCAGTTTCTAAGAGATGAGGGCCGGACCTTTCTAAGTTTCTAAGAGATGAGGGCCGGTTAGGGTTGCGGGAGCCTCCCACCCAAGAAACGTGTCCGAGGGCTCTGCCAATGGCCAGGTGGTACCATGGTGACTAGTGAGAGAAAGGTCCGTTTAGTGAAGAAACAGGAATGGGGAAAGCAAGCTGGAAACTGTCGAGAGGGGAGTGGCTTATAATAAAAAGGGTCTCTGGATAATAAGGGGCTAGCTGGAGGTACCCAGCCCTAACGGTGGCAGGGTCTCGAGTCTCCGTTATTTCAAGTGAGTTTTGTTGTTTCATACAGCTGTTTCAGGTGGTGCCCATGTGGTGGGTAGATTCATAGCAGCTGTTTTTATTTGTCCTGTGTCTAAAATATCACCACCTGTCTGCCTCATTTTTTCATGTCAGCCTCAACTATTGCAACATAAACTTTTTTGTGTTAGGTATTGAGGATATAAAGAATTCTACCAATTCTAGAGAATTCTTTACCAACCTCTGCCTAAGAAGAAAGTCTTAAAGGAAATCAGTCTAAGTGACCGAGAGTTGGAAATTGCTAGACCTACTAATCCTTTGTTGTAAATGATGAAATTTTGTTTCTTGGTTGATTTGCTTTAAGAAGCTCTTTTTCTATTTCAGCAGTTGGAATTGATCACACCTTTTCAGTTGTACTTCAATCCTGAATTAATCTTTAAACACTTTCAAGTAAGTGGTTCATCACAATAGTGATTAATGCTTCAGTTTCTTCTTTTTCTTACTGTTTAGTAGCAAATCCTGTTATACACTATCCTAAAAAAGAACCCAGTGGGGACCTTTGATTATAAGTTGTCTTGTCAGGATTTAAAGCAGTGATTCTGCAGCCTGGTTGGACTTGAGAATCCCTTAGGGAACTCTGAAGAGATTCTCAAGCTCCTCAACAAGTACCAAATTAGAATTTGCAAGGGTAGGAATTAAATCTGTGTTTTATTTTTAAAGTTCCCTGCATCGTTTTGATGTGTCCAGTTCCTGTATCACTGGTTTAGACTTAATGTTGTAGTATGAGAGGAGACTGACGAGCTAGCTGCTTAGGAGTTGTCTCACAGGGATAGCCTTGTTTTGTCCATTCACCACCTAGGCACACCCACCACCTTGGTGTTATCACCGTGGTCCAGAAACTCAATTCTGTTAGTGCTTTTAAATTGTGATCTGTCTTCCAGGGATCAGATCATACTAACAAAATTCCAAACATCTAAAGCTATATGGTGGTTTATTAGATTACAATGGGAGATGGTCCTTTCCAGTGATTAAAATGCCAAAAGAGGCTGGGCGCAGTGGCTCACGCCTGTAATCCCAGCACTTTGGGAGGCTGAGGCAGGCAGATCACCTGAGGTCAGGAGTTCGAGACCAGCCTGGCTAACATGGTAAAGCCCTGTCTGTTACTAAAAATACAAAAATTAGCCAGGCGTGATGACACATGCCTGTAATCTTAGCTACTGGGGAGGCTGAGGCAGGAGAATCACTTGAACCCGGGAGGCGGAGGTTGCAGTAAGCCGAGATTGTGCCATTGCACTCCAGCCTGGGAGACAAGAGCGAAACTCTGTCTCAAAATAAAATGCTAAAAGAGAGATGGGTTTTTCTGTTCCAGGATGATGTTACCATAGTTGGAGTAGGGGAGAGACCCAAAAGCCAATAATTGTGCCTCTACATATGCTGTTCGGTCTGTCTCAAATGTGTTTCATTCACTTTATATCCATTGAACTCTAGGTTGCCTTTCAAAACACAGCTTTTGTGTAACCTTTATGTACTCATTCTCCTTTGTTTTAGAGTATCTCTCACTTACTTTGCAGTCAGTGTATGCTTGTCTCCTCACTAGGATGAGGACTCTAAAATCTGGATAATTAATATGTAGAACTGAATTGTTTGAACTTTAATAGCAATTCTCAAGAATTTAGTGATTTGTAAAGCAGTCCTGTCATCTCTTGTCACTGTGTTCCCACAATACTCACATGTAGCTGTAGTTCCATCCAACTACGTCTTGCTTCCTACATGGCTTGCTTGGCTTTACTCTGCCTGGGGTTAAACTCTTGATGACACTGTGCATTTGGAGTTAGGAGTTCTAGATTTGCCATCAGAGTTTCCATCTACTCCTGCAGGTCCTTGGTCAGGACATTTAAAAGTTCAACTTTTAGCTGAATAACTAGTCTTCTGTGAATTGGAGGTAGCCTGCTTGTCTCACAGGATCACAAGAGATAGTAGACATTTTAAAATGTTAAGCACTCTACAGTTGTGAGTGGTTACTGTGGGTGTGGAGAGGTTGGGTAGGGAAGGGTGTATCAGGGTTTCCAGCAAGAAAGTGAGTGTTTGGCAGGGTGCGGTGGCTCACGCCTGTAATCCCAGCACTTTGGGAAGCTGAGGCAGGCAGATCACAAGGTCAGGAGTTTGAGACCAGCCTGGCCAACATGATGAAACCCTGCCTCTACTAAAAATAAAAAAAATTAGCCTGGCATGGTGGTGCACACCTGTAATCTCAGCTACTTGGGAGGCTGAGGCAGGAGAATTGCTTGAAATGGGAGGCAGAAGTTGCAGTGAGCCGAGATTGCGCCACTGTACTCCAGCCTAGGCGACAGCGAGACTCTGTCTCAAAAAAAAAAAAAAAAAAAAAAAAAAGAGTGTTCTTGTATCTCCCAAGTAGACTCTAATTATTAGAGCATTAGTTCTTACAGGGAGTTGGCCATTTGTTCAGACTAGAACTTGGGTATTTGCCTTAGAATTTTCCCTTCTGGCCAGGTGCAGTGGCTCATGCCTGTAATCCCAGCAGTTTGGGAGGCTGAGGTGGATGATCCCTTAAGGCCAGGAGTTTGAGTCAGCCTGGGCAACATAGTGAGAACCTGTCTTTTTTTTTTTTTTTTTTTTTTTTAAGTTTTAATTAAAAAAAAAAAAAAAATTTCCTTTCTTTTAGATGTTTCTGACCGCCTAATGTAAACATTTCTCAGCAATTTATATTAGACCCTGAAGTTTTTCTCTGGTGTGTCAGTTCTGTTTATTCTATGATGATACTACATATGAAAGCACTGTTTTCTGTTCTGCAGATTAACCTAGTCTTTCCACCAAACTTTCTCCATAAGACGATCACAATTTAAAATTTTCTGTCCTAGTATTACAAATGTCACAGTCCCAATGATGTCTTTCAGACTTTGAACTAAAACAGCAAAAGAAATCTAACATCAGATTATATGCCGCCGTTTTTGTTTCAGAACAGAATATCACTCTGTCCAAGGCTTCTCAACCATCGCAGTCATAGGATGTTTCTTTTGTATTAATATGGAACTGTTTCCTGGTAATTTATTTTACTTAATACATCTTTCTCTTGATTTTTTTTTTTAACAGATATGGAGATTAATCACCAACTTCTTATTTTTTGGGCCAGTCGGATTCAATTTTTTATTTAACATGATTTTTCTGTATCCTTTATTAAATGGGGTCAGCATCAAAACTTTGTTTTCTTAGGAAGTAAAAAATTAAGTTGAAACTTTTAATCCTGTTATTTGTTTTTGGTACCATCTTAGCTATAATTTCTGGGTCAGTGGTACATAAAGTAGTTGGTTAGGTAGTAATGTTTTGAAAATGTTTGTAGGTCACTGTTTGTTCAAATGGGAGGTTTTAACCATAAAAAGATAGCACTTCTGCTTTTTTGTTACTTACAAATCTGATCAAGGGAGGGGAGAATTGATTTAATGGAGGCATACCTCCACAGTAACACCAACAGGTACAAAGCAGTAAACCAACCTGAATACAATGATAATTTAGCAGAATTTGGGCATAAGTTTTGGAGTGGGTTCATGAGGAGTGGGAACTTGAGATCTCCTTGGGTCCTGGTTGCTGGAACTACTGGCTGAAAGACAGTGGTTGTGTCTGCTGGGCTTGTCAAGTTCCAGTTTGTTGAAAGGAAAACCCCAGCTCTGATCCAATGGCAATTGGAGCCATGGAGCAGGGCATTCTTCCTCCACCCCTGCCCTCTGTATTAAGAGGGAGTTACAGTTCAACTCATCTGCAGCTGCATTGCTTCCTGAGGATGGCAGGAATCCATTTTAAATCCTATGTAGGATATCATTCTGATAAGTTTCCAATAAAGTTTTTTCTCATCATAATTCATCTTTATTGACTGAGGTGCTCAACCTGCCAGGCCTGGAAAAGTAGTTTAGCACACAGGGCTTCTTGCTGTGGATTTCTTCCAAGTTAGGATGTTGGAAAGCAAAGGTGGTGCAGATTAAGGTGTGGCTGAGCACAGGAAAGACAATACAAATTTTTAAACGTTTAATAGGGGACTGGAGGGCCAGGTGCGGTGGCTCACACCTGTAATCCCAGCACTTGGGGAGGCCAAGGCGGTGGATCACGAGGTCAGGAGTTTGAGACCAGCCTGGCCAACGTGGTGAAACCCACTCTCTACTAAAAATACAAAAAATAGCCTGGCGTGGTGGCACACAACTGTTAATCCCAGCTACTCAGGAGACTGAGGCAGGAGAATCGCTTGAATCCGAGAGGCGGAGCTTGTAGTGAGCCGAGATTGCGCCATTGCACTCCAGCCTGGGCAACAGAGTGAGACTCCGTCTCGAAAGAAAAAAAAATAAAGAATAGGGGACTGAAAGCATGTCTGTGTGTCATCTGGATTAGTTCCCAGCCAGGGACAGTTTGTAAAAAATGATGCTGGTCTTGACCTTTTCTAAAATGCTAAGTAAAAGAGTAATCACATTATCATTCAAGCATTCTTATACAAATGAAGACTTGACTTCTTACAAATAATATGGAATCCAGGTGTACTTACAAGATAACATTAAATTTTTACTTTGTTCATATTCGTGTGCTTAATATTTTCTTAACTTGGAACTTAAGATATCGTTACTGTCGAATGCTAGAAGAAGGCTCTTTCCGAGGTCGGACAGCAGACTTTGTATTTATGTTCCTTTTTGGTGGATTCTTAATGACCGTATCCTTCAACAAATGGAACACGGGAAAATGTTGAAGAACACCCTGGCTCTTCCTAAAGCTTGTCATCTGTTTCCCACAGTTCTCTAGATCTTAGCTTCAGGGCACTATCATGTATTTTACAGCACATTTTCTGTGACAAGTTTCCAAGCCTAGCAGTCGGACAGGATGAGCAAGTCAAAGGAACTTTTAACCCAGGTGGGTTACTGTTAAGCAACTCAGTTATATCATTACTGCTTGGCGTACTTCACTTTTAAACTAAGTTGGTAAGACATTTACTTGGTGGCTATCAAAACCAATAAATTATTTTTTCAGAAAAAGAATTTTCACCTATACAATAGACTTAGATATGGTATGGTCTGACAAGGTGGTTTTGTTCCAGCTAGCTTTATTCATCTCTGTAAAGGTGTTAATCGTGAGCAAGCTTTAATATAATTATTGACCGAAGAATTAACACATTTTCCAAAGAGGCAAGAACTTCACGAAAGCAGAATATTTGTTTGAAGTAGCTGTAAATCTCGATAATTTAGCCTAAGCAGATTTGTGCCTGATTGCTCTGGGTAATTATTTTCTGGGTGTTTTTCCTTCTATTCTAAAGATGTAACAACTTGACTTTTCCAATTCAAACTTTTGTTAGAATACAATCTTTAGTTCTCCTGCTCAGTCTTCCCTATTAAACTTTTAATGTTGATATTTTCCTTAATGCCATCTGCTAGCTTTTTGGTCTGTTTGTGAGCTTAGTTTTCTTGGGCCAGGCCTTCACAATAATGCTCGTCTACGTGTGGAGCCGAAGGAACCCCTATGTCCGCATGAACTTCTTCGGTCTTCTCAACTTCCAAGCCCCCTTTCTGCCCTGGGTGCTCATGGGGTTTTCCTTGTTGTTGGGGAACTCAATCATTGTGGACCTTTTGGGTAAGGCTCTTCTCACTATTTTTTAAATTATTTTACCTGTGAAAGTATTTTGTTACTATTTTTCATGTTTATTCTGTTTGGCCTTCATGTATTACCTATTGTAAAATACTACAATCTTAGTTCATTAATTTTTAATAATTATGTTGACATTCATCCTAAATATAGGCAATTTATGTTGGTAGGTCTACCTGCAATCTAAATTTTAATTCTCTCCCTCATCCTTTATTTCTGCTTGACTCTAGGTATTGCAGTTGGACACATATATTTTTTCTTGGAAGATGTATTTCCCAATCAGCCTGGTGGAATAAGAATTCTGAAAACACCATCTATTTTGTGAGTATTTAACACCAGGTTACATACTCTTACAGGCAAACCAGGACCGGGGGCATGATCTGTGTTTTCTTTGGCTCCCCTAACTCCTAGTACACATAGTTCAGGTCAGTAACTATTTGCAGATTGAGCATTCTGGCTACAGTTGAAGAGCACTTGGACTGGGTAGGAGCAGACAGTGCCAGGGTTGTGGCAAGACCAACGTTAACAGGCTCAAGATATCTTGGGAGTAACCTGGTAATTGTTCCAGATGACCACTAGAACTTCCTATTCCGGTAGGAGCCTGCTGGTTTTATGAAAGCTGCTGTCCACGTTTAGTGAAGTAAGGTAGCAAAATGGGCAAAACTGATGAAAGTTTCTGATGGTGGACTTTGTGGCCTGCCAGGCAGGTGGTTGAGATAAGCAGTGAAGCAGGGTGGAAATAGCTTTGGACTGGAAACCAGGTGTAGCCGTCCCACTGACCAGCCATAGAGCAAGTCTTTTCTTTTTTGCACTTCAGTTTCCTGAGATAGAACTTTGATTTCTTTCTTTCTTTTTTATTTTTTTACATGGGGTCTTGCTCTGTCACCTAGGCTGGAGTGCAGTAGAACTTTGATTTATGAGACCTCTTTCTACTCTGGAATTTGGTATCCTTGGGAGATGCCATATTAAAAAGGGCTCAATTGAGAAGTAAAACGTGAGTTTTTGTTATAAAATGTTTGTTGTAGGATAGTAAGCAAAAAGAAGAAAGTGAAATTGTCCACTATCCCGACACTTGGGTATAGCAGTGGCCACCATTGTTAACTTTTCAATGTGTATTCTTCAGTCTTTGTGTACTTTTTAAAAAATGCTGAGCCAGGCAAGGCTGTAGTGCACTATGATTGCGCCTGTGAATAGCCACTGCTATTCTTGGGCTAGGCCTTCAACATAGCCACTGCATTCCAGCCTGGACAACATAACACATTCCTGTAATCCCAGCCCTTTGAGAGGTGAAGGCAGACGGATCACTTGAGCTCACGAGTTTGACACCAGCCTGGGCAACATGGCAAAGCCCCATCTCTACAAAAAATCCAAAAATCAGCTGCATATGGTGGCACATGCTTGTAATCCCAGCTACTCGAGAGGTTGAGGTGGAAGGATTGCTTGAGCCCAGAGGGTTGAGGCTGCAGTGAGCCGAGATCGCACCACTGCACTTCGGGCTGGGGGACAGAGTGGCACCCTGTCTCAAAAAACAATTTTTGTAACCTTGTAAACTTAGTATGTCATAATTGTTTTTTCCATCCCAAAGTGTTATAAAATTATAACAGGTGATATTCCATGGTATGGATGTGGTGTAATTATACTAATCCCTTATTGATGGACGTTGACATTAGTGCTTGGTTTTCTCTTCTGTAACTGGAGTGGTGAATGTCCTTGTAGCTAAATCTCTGTACACATCCATGATTATTTTCAAAAGATAATTCCTAGAAGTAGAATTCCTATTTTGTTGCCAAACGCCTTCCAGAATGGATGTTCAAGTTTCCATTTCAACTAGCATTTATAACTGTTCATTTCCCCACATCCTCATCAAACAAGGGAGGCATTTTATTTACCCTTTCCTAGTTGAATAGTTGTAGGATGATGTCTCATTGTTTATGAATATTTAAAAATGTTTTGGAACAATTTCAGTCCTACAGGAAATTACATATGCAGTACAGGTCTCACTCCATTGCCCAGGCTGGAGTGCAGTGGTATGATCATAACACATTGTTAACTCAAGCCCCTGGACTCAAGTGATCCCCCCACCTCAGCCTCCTGAGTAGCTGGGACTACAGGTGCACACCACCAAGCTCTGCTTATTTTCTTTCTTAAATATTTTTTTTGTGGAGACGAGGTCTCTCTGTGTTGCCCAGGCTAGTCTTGAACTCCAGTCCTCAGGTGATCCTCTTGTCTCTTGGCCTCCCAAAGCACTGAGATTACAGGTGTGAGCCACTACACCCCACATTTTTTTTTTTTTTTTTTTTGCAATTGTTTTCTGGCACAAGATATACCAGGCTCATCCTGTGCTCTCCTTGATCCAGTCCTAGAATCAGCTGTTTCTTCAAGGAGCCCTGGTTCCTTTAAAGTGGAGAATGGTATTTAGAGGCCAAGATCTGGGTGCTAGATGTGCTCATTGCTATTGGAGTGTTGCTATTCCCAGATCCTCTCAGTGAACAGAGCAATGGAATTATATGTATGTATGTATGATAATGTACACACATGTATGTTTTTAGAGCTACGTATTTTTAAAAACATGGGTTTATACTATACTCCCATTTCTAGTACTACCTCATGGTTCATTCTAGCTTTTTTCCTATTTGTTTCCTCCAGTATTTTATTATGAAAATTTACAAACTTATAGGAAATCAGAAAAAAATTGGAGTGAGCTTCATGTAGCCACCACATAGATTCTGTAATTAATAGTTCCCTATTCTTATTGCACACCTATCTCTGCATCTAGCTTTCCAATCCAAAATGTATGTGCCATTATATGTATACTTAATTCCTTGTATACTTGAGTATGCATATCAGTAACTAGAGTTTAGTATTTATGTGCAACAAAATACACAGATCTTGAGTGTGTCAACTGAGTTTTTATAAATGCACACATCTGTGTATCTATCAAGACAGAAAATTACCATCAATCAAAAAGTTCCCTGATGTCCTTCCCTGTCAATCGTTGCACCTGTCCCACAAGAAGCAATTGCTATTCTGATTTTGTTCCTCTGTAGATTAGTTTTTCATGTTCTACAACTTCATGAGTGGAGTCGTACAGTATGCATGTACTCTTTGGTATAAGGCTTCTTTCATTCAACATAATGTTTTTGAGACTCATCTGTGTTCCTGTATTTATTGGTAATTTGTTCCTTTTTATTGCTGAGTATTATTTGGTTGTATGAATGTACCACTCCTTTCCATATGCCCTTTCCATCTGTCCTAACCTGATTCTTATTATGATTAATGTTTTACCTACCTAATTACCCCTCATATGTAACCAGTCTTTCGGGATAGTCTCCACCTCTCCCATATGGATGCCTTGCCCATCTCACTTACCCTCAGATTCCCCCGACCAGGCTGCCCTCTTACAGGGATGCCTCCCCATCCTACTCGGGCTAACATCTCGTCAGTCCACCTCCATGTGTGCGTGGTTTGATGGGGCTCTTGACTCCCTATACCAGGCTGTGCCCCCACCCCCATCCTGCTAATGTTTGGGCAGTAGAAGGGATCTCAGTTTTGTTTTTGTTGTCATTGCTGTTTTTTTGAAACAGATTCTTGTTCTGTCACCCAGGCTTGAGTGCAGTGGCTCAGTCTCGGCTCACTGCAACCTCCACCTCCTGGGTTCAAGCAATTCTCCTGCGTCAGCCTCCCGAGTAGCTGGGATCATAGGCATGCGCCACGACACCCGGCTAATTTTGTATTTTTAGTAGAGATGGGGTTTTGCCATGTTGGTCAGGCTGGTCTTGAACTCCTGACCTCAGGTGATCCACCCTCCTCGGCCTCCCAAAGTGCTGGGATTACAGGCATGAGCCACCACACCTGCTGGGATCTCAGTTTCTAATATACTTTCCTTTGATTATTGTGAGAGCAAACATTCTCACGTTTCTTGACCACATGGATTTCCTTTTTGAATTGCCTATTCAGCCCTTCGCCCATTTTTTCTGTTGGTATGTTTGTTTTTATTGTTAATTTGTAAGAATTTTAAAAACTCATTTTGAAGTATACTTTTTTCTGACTCCAGTATAAATTTGAAGTTTTCAGATACATTTCTAATTTTATCAACTGTGGGGGATTACAAGTAGAAATATAAGTGCAAATTGAGGATGCTGCTTTAATGGTTCCTTCTTTAGTGAGGTTTTGAATTACTATATCATAGTACTTAGGGAGTCTTTTGGACATTTACTATCCCCTCCTATGTTCAGTAATTTTTCTTGGGATACCTTGTTAATTTTTTAAAACTTCTGTGGTAAAATAATACCTAACATAAAATTCACCATCTTAACTCATTTTAAATGTTCAGTGGCATTAAGTATATTCATACTGTTCTGCTGCCATCACCACCATCCATAGAACTCTCTTCATCCTGCAGAACTGCAACTCTGTACTCATTAAACAACTCCCCACCCCAGCCACCACCATTCTGTTTTCCTTCTTTGAATTTGACTACTCTGTGTACCTAAGTGGAATCATACAATATTTGTCCTTTTTTGTCTGGCTTATTTCTTATTTCATTTAGCGTAAAGTCCTCAAGGTTCATCCATGTTGTACCATGTGCCTGAATTTCCTTCCTTTTTTTTGAGACAGTCTTGCTCTGTCACCCAGGCGGGAGTGCAATGGAGCAGTCTCAGCTCACTGTAACCTGCGCCTCCCAGGTTCAAGTGATTCTTCTGCCTCAGCCGCCTGAGTAGGAGCTGGGATTACAGGCATGCGCCACCACGCCAGGCTAATTTTTGTATTTTTGGTGGAGACGGGGTTTCACCATGTTGACTAGGCACAGCGGCTCATTCCTATAATCCCAGCATTTTGGGAAGCCGAGGCGGGCAGATCACCTGAGTTCAGGAGTTCGAGACCGGTCTGGCCAATATGATGAAAACCCGTCCCTCCTAAAAATACAAAAATTAGCCGGGCGTGGTGGCGGGCGCCTGTAATCCCAGCTGCTCGGGAGGCTGAGGCAGGAGAATTGCTTGAACCCGGGAGGCGGAGGTTGCAGTGAGCCGAGATCGCACCATGGCACTCCAGCCTGGGTGACAGAGTGAGACTCCCATCTCAAAAAAAAAAAAAAAAATTCTATTATATGTATGTACCCTATTTTGTTCATTCACCTGTTGATGCACACTTGGGTGATACCTTGGTTGTGAGGAAACATTAATGATAAATATGTGAAAGGTTACAAAACAGATGTAGTGTGATCTAACTTTTGTACAATGACATAATGTAAAAGTTCCCAAAGAATAACTAAAACATTGACAATAGTTACCTCTGGGAATTTAGGATATTTTGTTCATCTCTATTTCCTCCTTCTCTATAATTAATATGATTTGGATTGCTTTTGTGGTAAAAATCAGTAAAAGATAAAAGCTAATGTAAATGTTAATAATTACAGATGCTCTTCCAAGATGTTAACTGTTTAATTGGCAGGCAGGTGTAATGCTTACCTATTGGTGGAAACCCTGTGGGGCCTGAACTGACCTTGTAGTACTTTGGACCTGAGATGACTCTGGGACCAAATTATATCTGTTGCCTGTCTTTTAGGAAAGCTATTTTTGATACACCAGATGAGGATCCAAATTACAATCCACTACCTGAAGAACGGCCAGGAGGCTTCGCCTGGGGTGAGGGCCAGCGCCTCGGAGGTTAAAGCAGCAGTGCCAATAATGAGACCCAGCTGGGAAGGACTCGGTGATACTCACTGGGATTCTTTTATCCTTTGTTGCAAAAGTGTGGACACTTTTGACAGCTTGGCAGATTTTAACTCCAGAAGCACTTTATGAAATGGTACACTGACTAATCCAGAAGACATTTCCAACAGTTTGCCAGTGGTTCCTCACTACATTGGTACTGAAAGTGTAATTTCTTGGAGCCAAAAAACTGGAGAAACAAATATCCTGCCACCTCTAACAAGTACATGAGTACTTGATTTTTATGGTATAAGGCAGAGCCTTTTCTTCCTCTTCTTGATAGATGAGGCCATGGTGTAAATGGAAGTTTCAGAGAGGACAAAATAAAACTGAATTCCATTTTTCTCTCACTGTATTAAAGCTTTTGTGTGTGATCTTTTAAATTCTGATAATGTATTGTAGCCCTTCTGTGTAGATCTGAGCTCAGAACAGTTTACACAGCTATTCTTCCTGTGTCTTCACAACTTTTAACTGGATTTCATTTCAGGATTGGAAATACGTGGCTGTCATGCTGTGGTTGTGTACATCTTACTAACTCAGAATGCAAGATTCAGCAGGAAGATGATTTATTTCTGTCATCTGGATATGTTGTTTTCCATCTGGGTTTTGCCAAACTTTGTCAGACAACATGAAAAAAAAGGAGGGAGGATGGTTCTTGTAGCAGTAGGAATTCAGCTATAGGAAAGTCAGCTGTAAGCTAATGTGGCATCTTATTTGCTTTACTTACATTTCTCCATCAAGAAGTATCCAGGGAAAGATTGGTAAGGGCCACATTTTTGGAAAACTAGGAAGATTTTCATTAGACTTTTTTTCTTTTATTTTTAAAAAAGTTTTAACTAAAAAAAAATTTTTTTTTAAATAGAGATGGGGTCTCACTGTGTTGCCCAGGCTGGTCTTGAACTCCTGGACTCAAGCAATCCTCCAACCTCAGCCTCCCAAAGTGCTAGGATGACAGGCATGAGCCACCATGCCTAGCCTTTTTTTTTTTTTTTTTTTTTGCCTTTTTTGTTTTTTGTTTTTTTAATTAAAAAAAATAGAGACAGGGTCTCAGATTTTCATTAGATTTGGAAACCAAGTTAGAATGTTGACTTTGGAGCCAGATGAACAGATACCAGTTAGCTAGGCATATGTTCTTCCAGGGTCTTCAGCTAGTTAACATTAGTCGTTTGCTTCATGAAAATTCAAGAACCTTTTCAGAGCCAAGTACCTGGATTACCTTCCCAATCAGGTAGAAATTAGACAGGGTCCACAGAAGTAGACACTTAGTGCTGTGGTTCAATAAATACTTCCCCTAAATCTTGTCTTCCCTGAGTCTCAGCAGGTTTGCTTAAGTAACTCAGAGAACCTGGAAAAGTCAAGAGCACCCCTAGGAAAGAGATGATTCCAGACAGCTTTCATTAACAGTGTGTAGGCACAGGTCCCTTTCCCAAAAGTGGATTGTTAGTAGTAGTTCATTCAACCTTTGTTAAGGGGTAGCTTTCCAGAATGTGAGATTGTCCTCAGAAAGACAGACATAGGCTTAAACATAATGGACATCCTAAATAGGAATTTTCAGATTTTTTTGAAGTGAAAAGTGTTTTAATGTCTTTAAAAGGAATTGCATAACTAATGGTATTTAAGTATTTTACATGTTGCTAATAACTTTGAATATGATTGTTGCAATTTTATGGAACCTGGGTCTATGGGACTGCTTTTTCTTTAAGCAGTTTAAAAAAGGTTTTTAAAGTTTAAAAGCCAATCTTAGCATAATCCTTATGGGATTCTTAAGTTTTATCCTATCTTGTTTTTGCTCAAGAACGCTTTATCAGTGACATTTGTTGGAGTTTTGTTTTTTGTTTTTTTTTTAAATTGTTTTTGGGCTAGAAATGAGTTTCTCTAGTTTTATTTGTTCTCCCTGAGTTGGAGTTATGCAATGAATGGCATTTTTGTGGTAAAATGCTAATCCTAAAATCTGTTCACTCACTGTTCATTTAAGTAGGGAATATCTGTATACATTAATGACTGGGTAAAACAGGAAATACATTTTGAATGTACAGCCTAAAGGCAGGCAGTTACAGGGTTTTTGGTTTCTCCGATTTTATAGGGTGCAAGTTCCCAGTGGCAGGATGCCCTGCTGTGCGACTACACTGTGTCCTGAGCAGGGGTAATTTCAATCATCTCATCAGTTTGGCCAGCCCTACAACCACCATTCCTAGCCCTGTGTTGCTTGACAGGATACCTGTGCTTGAATGGACATAAGGAAAAGTCCTTCCTTTCCCCGCAATTTACCTCTCAATCTTAGTTCTTCCAGAACACACTTCCCTTTCACAATGCAAATAAACTAAAAGTGAGATTTGATACGTGGAATTTTGTGACCAACTAACTTTACACATAATTTGAGGGATTCCTGGATTCTTCTAGTAATACTGAAAAGCACACTTGGCTAAAGCATAGTGTTTTGGGTTTGTTATGGAAATATGGTATACGTTCATTTAAAAATAAATGGACATACAAATTGCATCTCCTTAGGAGATACATTTTATATACATTTCGGTGCGTTTTTTTCCAGTATGGATTTCTATTTGTTTCTCTCTTCCACTTGTTTTTTCTGTGTCACTCTTGTATGTCCTCATATCTTTCATACCTATTGTGTAGTCTCTAGAAGCAGAACACCTAAGTCCTGGGTCTGGATAATGAAACCCTCCACCTCTGGGGCCTCTGAAAATAAGGAAGCATTGGAGCTATTGCCATGTTGACTAATGGGTTTCCTAGAAGTATTGTCATCTATCCTGCCAGGGTTTTATGTTGTAGCTGTTTTTCTTTGACAGGTGAGTTCCAGCTATGTTGTTAGTCATGATCCTGCCATTATTTTCTGTGTTCTGTAGGATGTCTCCAGGCTACTTAACCATATTTTATGAGTTTGCAATAAAATTGTTGAATCTTGGATGATCAAGTCACTCCTCTGCTCAGAAATCCACAGTGACTTCTTAGTAAGCCCCTACATTATGTGCGTACTTGTTTTTTTCTTAACTTTACTCCCACTTCTACCTAACAGGGACCTCAACTTAAGTCTCTTCAGTTCTTCAAGGCCTGGCCTTGTTCCTGATTCCTCAAAAAATCTTGACTCTAAGGCCTATTTTATTGTCTGTCTCTGAATCCCTATAAAGCTTCAAGTCTGTATGACATACTCTTACGCCAAATTATATATTGTCTTGTACTGGTACGTGTATATTAGTCTTGTCTCCCTCATGAGAATGTAAGCTCCTTAAGGGCAGGGACCATGTCTTAATTTTTGTATCCACCACAGTGCCTAGCACAGTGCTTGGCACATGGGTGCTGAATAAATACCTTTGTTTATTGATCAGCAAAGTATTATCTGGTATTTTTAATTATAGAGGGATTAAAGTGTATGCATGCAAGCTTGAGCCTAGTTGCTGAAGTTTGTGGTTGTCTCTGAAAGTGGGATAGAGGGAAACTGAACATGATCAAGGGCAGTGATTTGGTGGTCAGAAAAGCAAAGGTGAGGCCGGGCGCGGTGGCTCACGCTTGTAATCCCAGCACTTTGGGAGGCCAAGGCGGGTGGATCATGAGGTCAGGAGATCGAGACCACGGTGAAACCCCGTCTCTACTAAAAATACAAAAAAAATTAGCCGGGCGTGGTGGCGGGCCCCTGTAGTCTCAGCTGCTCGGGAGGCTGAGGCAGGAGAATGGCGTGAACCCGGGAGGCGGAGCTTGCAGTGAGCCGAAATTGCGCCACTGCACTCCAGCCTGGGCGACAGAGCGAGACTCCGTCTCAAAAAAAAAAAAACAGCAAAGGTGACCACCAGCTGTTATGGTCGTGATCAGACCAGTTAAGTCCACAGACCATCCCAGACAAGTTAAAAATGAAATGTGTCTGACACTTCGTCTTTTGAAGGAAGAACCAGGATATTCTTTGCATAGTTATTAGCTTGTCAGTATCTACATATGAAAGCTGGTGAACCCCAAGAGACTTCTTCAGGAGAAACAGCAGATTTCAGTCTACCAATGGGAGAAATGTGGGCAGCATGGCTTGATGCATATATAGGACTTAATTTTTCAACTCTTTTGTCCTCTTAGCTTTGAGGCTACAGAATAGCTGGATCATTAGACCAGAGATTATGGATGAGTTACCTACAGATTGGTTACCTACCTATGTGCTTTGTTTTGACAGTACTTTTTTTTTTAAGTTTAAGCCTGTATTTAACATGGACAGGTAAAAATCTTCACTTTTGGCTTTTCTTGAGAAAATTGGAAGATCTGGCAACAATAGGTCTACATGACAGCCATTGCCTAGAAATGATTAGTGGCTGCATCTAGAGGTGGCATGTGCTCCATCAAGAAATAAGTCCACCCATTTACATTACCTAAATTATTGTAATCATTTGGAACATCGGACTCCTAAAGTTACGCTGGAAAGCACACTGGGTAAAAGGACTGGGATGTCTTTACGCAAAGTCCATAATTTGAGAGTTAACATTTATTATCCCTTGTAGTTTTGGGTTGCCTTTCTAAATATTTCAGGGTAGGAAGTGAAAATTTGTCAGTGTATTCTTAAACACAAATCCGCTGCTGGTTCAACGTGCACATTTTCAGTAATGCCTGGTCACCAAACTGTCAGCAACTAGAGGAAAATTATCTCCGACCTGGAGGAAAGGGGAGGTTTTTTGTTTTTAGACTAGCTCTCTCATGAATCATGGGAAGGGAGATATTTAACAGGACGAGTTTCATGATGCCCTTCACATGAGCTGAAGCTTACGGTGTATTCTCTGGAAATCACATTTCCTGTAAGAGCAAACAGCTACTTGGCATTCTCTGTGGTAAATTAGCAAATCATCTAAGAACTTTTAGGAGGGTAAGGAAGAACTAGTTATAATCCTACTTTTTTCTGCTGCAGTTGTGAATCTTCATTGAAGTCTATGATGGGGTTGCACAGCCATGTAGAGAACTTGAGAGTCTGGCTGGAATGGTTGGGGGAAAGGAAAAATAAAAGACAATTTTAGTTTCATTAACTCCCTCCTTTCTCTGCTTGTATTACTGGAGGCGACCACATTCGTTGGAGTAGTCATTTTCTGAGTTAAATTCATGTATATCAGAATTGGTATTCCTTTCTGTAACACAAGATGATCACAAGATTATGATTTGGGGACATCTGAATGACTAAGATGACTCAATTTCTTTATCTGTAAATTAGAGATAATCTAATAACCAGTATATACCACATAACTTATAAGTTGTTTAGAGGATTAGACAATGCACGTTTGCGCTTCTCATTGGTTTTACAGAATTAAGTACTTTCCTTGAAGAGTGACTGTTATTTGGACAGAGAAGGGGAAAACGCGGGTTTACTGAAAAGAAGTAATGCTACTAGAACAAAACAATGGGCCAGGCGCGGTGGCTCACGCCTATAATCCCAGCACTTTGGGAGGCCGAGGCAGGCGGATCACCTGAGGTCGGGAGTTCAAGACCAGCCTGACCAACATGGAGAAACCCCGTCTGTACTAAAAATACAAAATTAGCCGGGGCGGTGGCGCACGCCTGTAATCCCAGCTACTTGGGAGGCTGAGGCAGGAGAATTGCTTGAACTCAGGAGGCGGAGGTTGCGGTGAGCCGAGATCGCGCCATTGCACTCCAGCCTGGGCAACGAGCGAAACTCCATCTCAAACAAAAAGAAAAACCTCTTAACAAACTACATCCCAAGGACCTACATCCTGTGTTTCCGTTGTACTCGGCCTTTTCCTGTTGTGCGCGCCTGTTGTCTGCACCTGAGAGGGGGCAGGAGCTGCCGGCGCTTGCGCCTCCCGCCGCGGTGCCCTCCCGACATGCCGGAGGAGGCGGGCTTCCCGCCGGCCAAGAGATTCCGGCCGGGCTCTGGACCTCCGAGCCGCGCTGGGTCCTTCCCTCCCGGGAGGCAAGTGGTGATGCTGCTGACTGCGGGCAGCGGCGGCAGAGGTGCAGGAGGAGGCCGGAGGCAGCAGCCGCCCCTGGCCCAGCCCTCGGCCAGTCCCTACCCTGAAGCTGTGGAGCTGCAGCGCCGGAGTCTGCCCATCTTCCAGGCGCGGGGGCAACTGTTGGCCCAGCTCCGAAACCTGGACAACGCGGTCCTCATCGGTGAGTGGCCGCGCCGGCGGGCTCTTCCTTGCACTTCGTCCGTGGCTTAGCTAGAGCAGTTTTTCTTACGTGCCTCTCAATCCCTTTCGTCCGTGGCTTCAACAAACCTGAATACCTTTTCTGGGCCAGACCTGGAGAGGGGCCTCGAAGAAGAGTCCGGCAGCCCTGCCCTGGAGGCGCTGGACAGCCCGGTGAGAGTGACCGACTGTGTAGGCAAAGACTCACCTTCCGTGTAAAAGGGTAGAGAGACGTACCGGGGGCTTGCGGAGCTTAGAAGAGTGGATCTGACCCAGTTTGTGAGGAGGCGGCTGGGGAGGTCATGTGGGAGGGAGGTCATTCTAGGCAGGGGGGAAAGCCTGTTTGAGAGATGGGAACCTGAACACATTCCGGTCAAAAGGGAAGGTGTAGTTTCTGGTGCACGAAAAGAGGCAGAGTTGTGGGGCAGGGACTGATTTCAAGGGGTTTATGATCCCCAGCGTGTTAGAGGAGATACTGAAGGACGGAAAGGATGAGCAGCCAAAGAGGAGAAGGAAACTCATGAGTGCTGCTAGTCAAAGGAATAGGGAGTGAGCAGATGCAGCAGTCAAGTCCAGTTATACTGGACTTGGATGTGATGCCCACTGGATTTGGATGTGAGCTATTTGTAAGAGTTAAAGAAAAAGGAAAGGAAAGAAACACGAAACGCAGCTGGCAGTTAAAGACTGGTTTTCTTTAGTTAAAACCTGAGAGGCGCTCCTGGCCGATTTCGGTCAGGAGCCCTTTCTCTTACAGACTACGAGTATATATTGGTTTTAGGGTGAGGGGGCTTATCACAAGCTTGGAATGTTTATATGTGTGGAGAAGTTTTTGGCGAGGTTGGGCTCTTTTTGGGAGGAGGGGAGATTATCTTGGGGCAGACATTTTTCCGGCCCGAGGGGGTTTATCTCCCGGCTGGCATATTCCCGGCCAGAGTGGGGTTATCCGTTAACATGTCTCTGGTCGGAGAGGAGTTTGGAATGTTTCTGGCTGGAGATGTTATTTGTGGTTTATGGTCGTGCTGACCTTAGCCATTAGGCTGAGGCCGTTTGGATTTAGGCGGTTTTTTATTAAGGTGAACTTCTGAATGAGGGGCTTGTCCAAGATGGTGATGCTCCTGCTTTGTCAATCCAGACCCTATAGTTATAAAAAGGAGGAGGGACGGCATGTCCTTTCTGACTACTTCCTACTAACGAGGGGACGGAGAGTTTCCTGGTCTCGGCTTGACTAGGAGCAATGCCGTCTGCAGATGTTTTTGGGTAGTTGTTTGTGAAATGGCCATGATCCTGTCAGTTAAAAATCTTTGAAAAAGATTAGGCAAGGTAAGAACATTAGTCCCAGGCATATTATTAGGAGAGGGCCCAGGAATGGGATGACCCATGCTATGATTTTGTTTTCAAACCAGGAGTCCATTTGGTGTTTTTGGTACTCCCTTAGCTTTTTAGCCTTAAGTTTTTTAGCGGCGCTTTTTACTAGGTCCCATTGGTTGATATAGAAACAGGCGTGAGCCACCGCGCCTGGCCCGCCCCCCCCCCCCAAAACAATTATTTAACCTTTTAACATAGGTAAAAATGTGCATTCTTATCCCTCCTTATAATCTTTTTACCAAAAGTGTATTTTACTTTCCTTACACACCTTGCACATAAACTGTCTCTTCAATAGTTTTAAATACATGTTACACTGTTAACTTTTAGCAACTTTACCTTTGTTGAAAACCTTGGTAAGTTTGGGATTTTAATTATGCGCTAGGTGTACAGCCTAGGACCTAAGACAGAAGTGCAGATAAAGTCTGGCTTATTTCAGCATTTGGCTCCATGTGTCCTAGGTTTTACCTGGCTGCAAAGCAGGCAAGTTGTACAGCTAAGAGTTATAGTGACATTTTATAAAGCATTCAGGAGGCCTAATAACTTTTAAATTGTAAAACATTTCTTGCATAAATTTCCTCTCATAAAATTTTTCACGACTTTCACAGACGATCTCTGACACTATTGATCGTGGATCCCATCAAGAGCTATTTCAACAAAGCTGTGTGGGTAACAGCTGATTTGTCATTGAGCTGAGGGCTGAAAGCAGGGGGAGCAGGCTTCTGTTTTGAGGAAAAAGGAGGGAAGCTGAGAGAAACTTTGCAGATGCTGCTCAATTTAGGATGGGGTTATGTGTGGATGAACCCACCCATCCTCATAAGTCGAAAATATCCTAAGTTGGAAATGCATTTAATATGCCCAGCCTACCTTCAGTGTGCTTGGAACATGTACATTAGCCTATGGTTGGGTGATATTATCTAACATGAAACCTATTTTATGATAAAGTCTTGAATATTTCATGTAATTTATTGAATACCATACTGAAAGTGACAAACAGTTGTGTGGGTACTCAAAAGTACAGTTTCTACTTTACGATTTTGACTTTTGCTCCATCCTGAAGTCGAACAGTTCTAAGACAGGGACTGTCTGTATTCAGAGGTTGAGGGGAAGAACTCAGTAGGATAGAGACAAGAAAGGCTGCAAAAACAAGAAAAAAGATCGATGGTAGTACTGGTGCTTAGGTGCATTTCGGCTACACTGTAAACTCAGGTTTGCTCATGCACAGCCAAATTATAGGTTGAACATCCCAAATCTGAAAATCCAAAATCCAGAATGGGCTCCAAGGAGCATTTCCTTTGCGCGTTATGTCAGGTGCTCAAAAAGCTTTGGATTTGGGAGCATTCAGGACTTCAGATTTTCACATTTAAAATACTCAGCCAGTGAGTATAATGCAAATATTACAAGACTTGAAAGAATCCAAAGTTCAAAACACTTCTGGTTCCAAGCATTTTGTATTTTACTTTAGCAACGCTCAGTTGCCCTGGTATAGGAGCAGGAAAGATAGACGGAGACATTGATCCAAGTTTGGGGTTTTGCCTAGTGGATTCAGCAGGAAGACTGCAGAATAATCAAATCCTTAGTCTGATTCTTGTCTGAGTCAGGAAGGATGGGCAGTCAGAAGGGGCTGACAGACTGACAGGAAAAAAACCCCACAAATAATAGGACCGGAGGACTCTGTGAGGTCAGAGAGGCCTGGTGGTAGCTAGACGGAGGGGAAGGATGCACAGGTTTACTGAGTTATTTGCTGTAATCAGGCACCGTTAAAGGAACTCACACAGGTTAAGAAATAACATTTACTGTGTGTTTATTGTATGCAAAATACTCAAGTACACGCGAGGGACATTGAGAGCACTGCCCTCCGGGAGCTTCTGCTGTTGGAAGAGGACAGAGGACAGACACATTTAAACGCTTCTGTACAACGCAGGATGGTCAGTGCTGGAAGAGAGATGAACAAGGCACTACGGAGCCCAGAGGAGGGCCACTGTGCAGCCAGGGCAGCGTGTTTGAGGCCTAACTCATCTTAGAGTTTGCGAGGCAGGCAGTGTGAGGGCAGGCGTTCTGCCCATAGTGTGGGCAGAGGCAGAGGGTTTGAAGGGAGGCAGCAGGCAGGAGAGTGGCGAGGAGTTGAAGGCAGCAGTGCGTGAATGGATGTCTCTTCATATCAGTCAGTATGCAGAAATCTATGTAACAGTTGTGTTTTATTTTATATTTTAACTATGTAAATTACCTTTTGAACATTTATATTGTTTCCAGTTTTTTTCTGTCAGGAGCACAATTGAATAAAATCTCTTCGAAGCTGTATCTTTATACATGTTTACTTATTTTCTTAGAACCAATTTCTGCAAGTAGAATTGTGGGTCAAAGGATATAAACATTTTAAAGATTTAAAAAACATGGCCGGGCGCGGTGGCTCACGCCTGTAATCTCAGCATGTTGGGAGGCCGAGGCGGGTGGATCACGAGGTCAGGAGATCAAGACCATCCTGGCTAACACGGTGAAACCCCGTCTCTACTAAAAAACAAAAAATTAGCCGGGCGTGGTGGCGGGCGCCTGTTAGTCCCAGCTATTTCGGAGGCTGAGGCAGGAGAATGGCGTGAACCCGGAGGCGGAGCTTGCAGTGAGCCGAGATCGCACCACTGCACTCCAGCCTGGGCGACAGAGCGAGACTCTGTCTCAAAAAAAGAAAAAAAACATAATTTGGCCTCCTGGGAAACGATACCAATTAACCAGCTAACCTCGCCAGCAGCATACACATCTAAATGCCCATTCTCCTGAGGCTTTACCAACTCAAGAGTATTTTATAATTTTACTTCTGACTTTGAGTTGTTTGGTGAAATTTATGTCAATTTGCTTTTTGTTGTTGTTGTTTTTCTAAGACAGGGTCTCATTCTGTTGCCCATGCTGGAGTGTAGTGGTGTGATCATGGCTCACTGCAGCCTCGACCTCCCAGGCTCAAGCAACACGCCCACCTCAGCCTTCAGAGTGGCTGGGACCACAGGCGTGCACCACCACGTCCAACTAATGTCTGCATGTTCTGTGGAGACAGCATCTCCCTATGTTGCCCAGGAGCAACCCCTGGGCTCAAGTGATCCTCCTCCCTTGGCCTCCCCACGTGCCGGGATTACAGGCATGAGCCACTGTGCCCAGACGATTTGCATTTCTTTTTTTTTTTTTTTTTCTTTTTTTGAGACAGTGTCTCACACTATCTCCCAGGCTGGCATGCAATGGCACAATCATGGCTTACTGTAACTTTGAACTCCTGGGCCTCATGATCCTTCTGTCTCAGCCTCCTTAGTAGCTGAGACCACAGGCACATGCAACCACACCTGGCTAATTGTTGTTGTTGTTGAGACGGGGTCTTGCTATGTTGCCCAGGCTGATCTTGAACTCCTGGGCTCGAGAGCCTCCCACCTCGGCCTCCCAAAGTGCTGAGATTATAGGTGCCAGCCCTGGTGCCCAGCCCCAATTTGCATTTCAATGAGACTTTTTTCCCCCCCCTCTTTCCTAGGGGAAACTGGCTCTGGGAAGACAACTCAGATCCCTCAGTACCTGTATGAAGGAGGGATCAGCCGCCAGGGTATCATTGCTGTGACCCAGCCTCGTCGAGTAGCTGCCATCTCTCTTGCTACTAGAGTCTCAGATGAGAAGAGAACTGAACTCGGGAAGCTGGTACCTGGTTCCTTCTTTACTATTAGTACTTCTTGACTAAACAGCTCTCTCCCCGTGCCCACTGCCTTTTATTTTTCTAAACAAGACTTCTTTTACATAATGAGCTGCTTTCTTGCCTATTCTTCCGAGAGTTCTTTACTGGCTCCTGAGAGATCAGGGGCTCTGTTGGTCCCATGTGCTTTGGTCCCATGTGCTTTGCTTTCAAAATCTGTCATCAAGTTGGATAAATTAGTTGTTTTCCTTGAACATCTTAAGCCTTCAGTAACCTCTGTTAACTCTCTTATCTATATATCTTTCTAGAAAAATTGTAAGCATTATGCCAGTGTATATGTGAGTATTGAGAATGAGTCTCAGAACTGTATATAAGACAGATTTATTTGTGTGTGTGTACTCATTTCACGTAAAAATGTCTTAGATGTCTTTTCATATCTGTACATAGCTTCACATGAAACTTTTTTTTTTTTTTGGAGACAGTCTTGCTCTGTCACCCAGGCTGGAGTACAGTGGTGCAATCTTGGCTCACTGCAACCTCCGCCTCCCGAGTTCAAGCAATTCTCCTGCCTCAGCCTCCAGAGTAGCTGGGATTACAGGTGCACACCACCACACCCGGCTAATTTTTGTATTTTTTAGTAGAGACGGGGTTTGAGCGTGTTGGTCAGGCTGGTCTCATACTCCTGACCTCGTGATCCGCCTGCCTTGGCCTCCCAAAGTGCTGGGATTACAGATGTGAGCCACCACGCCCGGCCCATATGAAACTATTAAATAGCTTGAGGTAGAAGATTAAATAGCTTGAGGTAGAAGATTAATTTTTTTTTTTTTTTTTTGAGACAGAGTCACTCTCGCCCAGGCTGGAGTACAGTGGCACGATCTTGGCTCACTACAACCTCCGCCTCCCGGGTTTAAGTGATTCTCCTGCCTCAGCCTCCCGAGTAGCTGGGATTACAGGTGCCCGCCACCACACCCAGCTAATTTTTGTATTTTTTAGTAGAGACGGGGTTTGAGCATGTTGGTCAGGCTGGTCTCATACTCCTGACCTTGTGATCCGCTTGCCTTGGCCTCCCAAAGTGCTGCTATTACAGGTGTGAGCCACTGCGCCCGGCCCACATGAAACTATTAAATATCTTGAGGTAGAAGATTAATGTTTTTTTTTGTTGTTTGTTTGTTTGTTTGTTTGAGACAGAGTCGCTCTGTCGCCCAGGCTGGAGTGCAGTGGTGCGATCTCGTCTCACTGTAAGCTCTGCCTCCCAGGTTCATGCCATTCTCCTGCCTCAGCCTCCCAAGTAGCTGGGACTACAGGCACCTGCCACCATGCCCAGCTAATTTTTTGTATTTTTAGTGAGACAGGGTTTCACCGTGTTAGCCAGGATGGTCTCGATCTCCTGACCTCGTGATCCACCCGCCTCGGCCTCCCAAAGTGCTAGTATTACAGGCGTGAGCCACCGCACCCAGCCAGGTAGAAGGTTAATTTTAAATATTCCTTGTGATAGTTATATTAATTGCAGTTAAAGTAAACTTGACCATCGTCTCTCTCAAAAGCTAGACTGCATGCTTCCCAAGGGAGTGGGAAGCACTGGTGTTGGTCTTGTTCACTGTGGTAGTGCAAGTGCCCAACTTAGTGCCGGACACAGTGGGTGCTCAAGAAATGTTTGATGACTGATTAAATTGTTTCCCTGCACAGGTTGGCTATACAGTGCGCTTTGATGATGTCACCTCAGAAGACACCAGGATCAAGTTTCTGACAGATGGCATGCTTCTGCGTGAAGCAATTTCAGACTCTTTGCTTCGGAAGTACAGCTGCATCATTTTGGATGAAGCTCACGAACGGACTATCCACACAGATGTGCTCTTTGGAGTGGTGAAAGCTGCACAGAAGAGGAGAAAGGAACTAGGGAAACTTCCCCTGAAAGTATGAGGGAAACTTCCTCTGAAAGTATGAGGGAAACTTCCCCTGAAAGTGTGTGTAACACACGGAAGGAAACAGGCCTGGCCGGGCGCGGTGGCTCACGCCTGTAATCCCAGCACTTTGGGAGGCTGAGGCAGGTGGATCACCTGAGGTCAGGAGTTTGAGACCAGCCTGGCCAACATGGTGAAACCCCGTATCTACTAAAAATACAAAAATTAGCCAGGCGTGATGGCGCATGCCTGTCATTCCAGCTACTCGGGAGGTTAAGGCAGGAGAGTCACTTGAATCTGGGAGGCAGAAGTTGCAGTGAGCCGACATCATGCCACTGCACTCCAGCCTGGGCAACAAGACTGAAATTCCGTCTCGATTTTTTATTTATTTATTTATTTTTTTAGGCGGAGTCTTGCTCTGTCGCCCAGGCTGGAGTGCAGTGGCGCAATCTCAGCTCACTGCAAGCTCTGCCTCCTGGGTTCATGCCATTCTCCTGCCTCAGCCTCCCTAGTAGCTGGGACTACAGGCACCCGCCACCACGCCTGGCTAATTTTTTGTATTTTTAGTAGAGACGGGGTTTCACTGTGTTAGCCAGGAGGGTCTCAATCTCCTGACCTCATGATCCACCTGCCTCGGCCTCCCGAAGTGCTGGGATTACAGGCATGAGCCACTGCGCCCAGTGAAACTCCATCTCAAAAAAAAAAAAAAGGAAAGGAAAGGAAACAGGCCTGTGTGCTTTAGCAGGGTGTTTTCCTCTGCCTGTTCTGCTGAGAGCCTTGGAAGAAAGTTAACTATGATGGGGGTGGCACAGGCCTCAATCATCTGCTTTTGGGGCTTGAGAGGGACACGGAAAGGCCGTCCCACTGTTTGTTTCTGGTCCTCCTCTTCATTCTCTTATGCAGGTGATTGTGATGTCAGCTACGATGGATGTGGACCTGTTCTCTCAGTATTTCAACGGCGCCCCCGTCCTCTACCTAGAGGGTCGGCAGCATCCGATCCAGGTGTTTTACACCAAACAGCCTCAGAATGATTACCTGCATGCCGCGCTTGTCTCCGTCTTCCAGATCCACCAGGTATGGTGCCGGGGGCAAATTCCTGAAAAGTTCTCTTTTATCTTGCAAGTTGGTAGTGAGAATATTGAGCCTTGAAAAGGAAAGCTACTGAATAAAACAACTTTGTGAATTGTGTCATCAAGATGAATAAGGGGGCCATGTGCAGTGGCTCACGCCTGTGATCCCTGCACTTTGGGAGGCCAGGGCAGGTGGATCACCTGAGGTCAGGAGTTCAAGACCAGCCTGGCCAACATGGTGAAACCCTGTCTCTACTAAAAATACAGAAATTAGCCGGGCATGATGGCGGGTGCCTGTAATCCCAGCTACTCGGGATGCTGAGGTGGGAGAATTGCCTGAACCCGGGAGGCGGAGGTTGCAATGAGAGGAGATTGCACCACTGCACTCCAGCCTGGGCGACGACTCCATCTGGAAAAAAAAAAAAAAACACACACGATGAATAAGGAGTTCATTTATTGTGTCTAGATTTTTATCCTTTATTTATGATATCTCTTGATTTTCATTGAAAAGAAAAATTATTCAGCTCTGACCAGCAGCTTTCTTACACTGAGCCAGAAAATTTCCATGTTAAAGCAGTAGCTTACCAACTTTTCTTGATTATAACCGCCATTAAGAAGTACTTTTGGCTGGG
Organism: Hylobates moloch; assembly: GCF_009828535.3. Lineage (NCBI taxonomy): Eukaryota > Metazoa > Chordata > Mammalia > Primates > Hylobatidae > Hylobates > Hylobates moloch. The sequence goes on along the minus strand of NW_026652294.1, from coordinate 36,517,476 downwards.
CGTGGTGGCTCACGCCTGTAATCCCAGCACTTTGGGAGGCCGAGGCGGGTGGATCACGAAGTCAGGAGATCAAGACCCTCCTGACTAACACGGTGAAACCCCATCTGTACTAAAAATACAAAAAATTAGCCGGGCATGGTGGCGGGCGCCTGTAGTCCCAGCTACTTGGGAGACTGAGGCAGGAGAATGGCGTGAACCTGGGAGGCGGAGCTTGCAGTGAGCTGAGATCGCGCTACTGCACTCCAGCCTGGGTGACAGAGTGAGACGCTGTCTCAAAAAAAAAAAAAAGGTACTTTTTCTTTTGCAACCCAGTACGCTATACATATAACTGAAATAAGTCTATGAAACACTGCTTCTGGCCAGGCATGGTGGCTCACACCTGTAATCCCAATGCTTTGGGAGGCTAAAGCAGGAGGATCACTTGAGTCCAGGAGTTCAAGACCAGTCTGACAACATAGTAAAACCCTGTCTCTATAAAAAATTATAAAAATTATTTTTTAAAGAAGAAATACTGTGTCTTTTACTACATGTAGGGTACTCTGATATTTTGTACCTCATTTAAAGAAAATGTTGGCTGGGCACAGTAGCTCACACCTGTAATCCTAGCACTTTGGGAAGCAGAGGTGGGTAGGATTGCTTGAGCTCAAGAGTTTGAGACCAGCCTGGGCAACATAGCAAGACCTCATCTCTACTAAAAATAAAACAATCAGCCAGGTGTGGTGGTGCACGCCTGTAGTCCCAGCTACTTGGGATGCTGAGGTAGGAGGATCACTTAAGCCTGGAAGATTTTAAGGCCGCAGTGAACTATGATCACCGCACTTCAGCCTGGGAGACAGAGCAAGGTCCTATCACAAAAAAAGAAAAAGTTGACATTGGCCCAATAATGGGTTGCAACTTAGAGTTTCTTTTTTTTTAACTATATTAGGAGAATATTTAAAAATATTTTCTCATTTTATTAAACATTTACTTCAAAAATTTGAATCATTAAGTCACTTTTATTTAATTTGTATAAAATTTAATGTTTTTACCTTCCTATTAGCTTTCTGAGAAAATCCAGAGGCAAACTTTTAAAATTGATTTTTCTTTAATTAATTTACTTATTTAGAGACAGGGTCTCATTCTGTCACCCAGGCTGGAGCACGGTGGCATAATCATAACTCACTACAGCCTCCATCTCCTGGGCTCAAGCAGTCCTCCTGCCTTTGCCTCCTCAGTAGCTGGAACTATAGGCACACACCACTACACCTGGCTAATTTTCCTTTATGTTTTGTAGAGACAAGGTCTTGCTTTGTTGCCCAGGCTGGTCTCAAACTCCTGGTCTCAAGTGACTTTCCCGACTCAGCCTCCCAAAGCACTGGGATTGCAGATGTGAGAAACCGTGCCTGGTCAATTTTTATTTTAAAATAAGTGATGCCTATGGGGTTTAAAGTTTTAAAAAGTCAAGGAGTTTACAGTAAAAGGCTTACAATAAAAGAATAGCCGTTGTTTTTACTTCAAACATCCCAGATTTCTGCTGTTTAGGGCACCTACTTTCAATCTCGACATATTGCTTTCATATTTCCAAACTACCTTGCTTTGACCACTATTTCTTGAGTTATGGGTATCAGGCATCATATGCTAATTTCTTACCATGGTGACAAGAGTTAGAATGCCCCTCCCCAACCCCCTTTATCTCCAGCCTCTAGACAGTTCTATCATGTTTTTGTTTAGGTTTTTGTTTTTGAGGCAGGATCTTGCTATGTTGCCCAGGCTGGTCGGGAACTCCTGGGCTCAAGCAATCCTCCCACCTCAGCATTGGTAGTAGCTAGGACTACATGCTTGCACCCCTGTGTCTGGCCTGTTATGATGCTTTCTGAGTCTAGTATCAATGCTAACAATATTATGACCACACATTGCTAGTAGCACACCATCATCCCTATACCTTGTTTCTTGAACAACACCGTTGTGCAAACTTTCTGGGTAGCTCTGGCTCATTTTTTCCCAAATATTCCAACATCTCTCATGTGCCAGTCGTGTATAGTTCTGTGTTCAAGCACAGTCTGTCTTTTCAGAGTCCCTTATGCTGCTGTTCCAGTTGGGGCAGGTGGCTCGCCTCGGCCTTTGCGCAGTTGTCATCTTGACTCTTCCCTTTGTCACCATTTTCCCGCAGTGAAGCCCATGGCTTCCCAGTCTCCTGGCCATCCTGGGTGGGAGAGGGAGCTGGAGGGTTTGACCACACTATACTCAGACTTTGAACCAATCCCTGAGTTTTCACTCTCCTACATCTTAATTTGTAGTTTCCTCCCTCCAGCCAAGTCATCCAGCCCCTTTCCCCTCTCTCTTCCAAAATGAGTTGAGCCTCCTCATCTCTCATTGCCTTTTCTTTCTGAGACAGTAGCCTTTACTATTGTTTTCATAGTGTTTGGGGAAGAAGTCTGCCTTGTTCAACTGCAGAAAGCAAATGAGAATTTTTCATGAATGATGGCTGCTGGTGCATTAGGTTACCACTGGCTTTGATGAATTCTCCCGCTGATGAGGTTTTGACTGTTTTAGATTTTATCTTGTCTGTGTATACCTCTGAACATTTGTTCTGTTAATACTGGGCTGAAAAAAAAATACACATTAAAAAATACCTATTTTTACATATATATATACATAAACATACATATAATTATTAACATTTTTTTCTATTTATTTTGCCATTAGGCACTTGTTTTTTTTTTTTTTTTTGAGATGGAGTCTCACTGTGTCACCCAGGCTGGAGTGCAGTGACACGAGCGCGGCTCACTGCAACCTCTACCTCCCAGGTTCAAGTGATTCTTGTGCCTCAGCCTCCTGAGTATCTGGGATCACACCTAGCTAACTTTTGTATTTTTAATAGAGATGGGATTTCAGTGTGTTGGACAGGCTGGTCTCAAACTGCTGACCTCAACCCATTTGCCTGCCTCAGCCTCCCAAAGTGCTGGGGTTACAGGCATGAGCCACTACACCCAGTCCATCAAGCACTTCATTTTATTTTTTTTTGAGATGGAGTCTCGCTCTGTCACCCAGGTTGGAGTGCAGTGATACAATCTCGGCTCACTGCAACCTCCGCCTCCCACGTTCAAGTGATTCTTCTGCCTCAGCCTACTGAGTAGCTGGGATTACAGGCGTGCGCCACCACACCTGGCTAATTTTTTGTATTTTTAGTAGAGACACGGTTTCACCATGTTGGTCAAGCTGGTCTCGAACTCCTGACCTCAGGTGATCTGGCCGCCTCGGCGTCCCAAAGTGTCAAGCACTTTACATCAAACAAATTAATATATCTGATCAGAAATCAAAGAAAAATCAGGGCATTAGGTATGTCATTCACACTTGGGTGTTGTTCCCTTTGAAACCTCAGTATCTCAAGCAGTTGTCCAAGTATAGTGTATGTTTTGGGGCGTGTGAAAGTGCTTTTGATGGCATCATTCATTAAAGGCTCCTTTTCCAGCATGGCTGCGCCTGTTCATTTCCATGGATTAGGATTTCCCCAAGTTGCCTTCTGTTTTGTCAACTTCATTTTTCAAGATGCTTATAAAAGGAAGGAAGCTTCATGCAGATTTTATTTGCTTGCCTGATTATGCTTTTCATGGTATTGTTCTTGTTAGAAAAAACAATCTGATGATTTTCCTTCAAAATGTCATCACTTGGCCTATAAACATAGCTGGCTAACTCCTATATATTACAGTTTTGTTTTTTGTGTTTTTGAGTCAGGTTCTCATTCTGTCGCCCAGGCTGGAGTGCAGTGGCATGTGCCACCACCCCTGACCAATTTTAAAAAAAGTGTTTTGTAGAGATGGGATCTTGCTGCGTTGCCCAGGCTGGTCACAAACTCCTGGCTGCAAACGATCCTCCCACCTCGGCCTCCCAAAGTGCTGGGTTTACCGGCGTGAGCCATCACACCCAGCCTGTTAGCATTTACACACTGCTGGTAAGGGTTGTCTCCAAGCTAGACATCAACTTTTAGGCTCATTTATCTTTCCATAGTTAAGAGAAATAACTCTGGGAAACATCATCAATCACCATTGTCTTTTTCTGTGCAAGCTGCAGTTCTGTCAATGCCTAGTAAACCCACTCTCCCTTTTTTACAGGAAGCCCCTTCTTCACAGGACATCCTGGTGTTCCTCACTGGGCAGGAGGAGATCGAAGCCATGAGCAAGACGTGCCGAGACATTGCAAAGCACCTCCCAGACGGCTGCCCTGCGATGCTGGTCCTTCCTCTGTACGCCTCCCTGCCCTATGCACAGCAGCTCCGAGTCTTCCAAGGGGCCCCAAAGGTGAGTGCACGACCTCTTCTGTCCAGCCCTATTCTGGGCACCCAGATGGATCCACCGGTGAGGTCTGTGTACCTATTACCAGGCTCCAGATAAGGTGTATGGGATGGGATACCCAGGTGCCAGATCAGCGCATTGAGGAGGCGCAGGAATACCAATGCACGGTGACACATACAGCGCTCCTGTGATAGGAGCAGGGAGACAGTTGTTGGGATGAGGGAGAGTATAAACCAAAGCTGCAAGATAAATGAGTGACTTCTAAGGACCAGCATAAATTGCATTTGTCCATAGTGCCATTTATTGTGTGCCTTTGCCGTGCCAGGCACTGTGCTAGCATTTATATCCACTGTCTCTCATCCTCGTGGGAACCGGCAAGGCAGGTTATGATCCCATGGGGATCCTGAGGCCCCAAGAGGGGAAGGAACAATTGCTCAAGGGGGCGCATAGTAAGTCACTGGCAGGGCCACGATTCCAACCCACATCTACTTGCTTCTGATTCCTGTGCTTGTTCCACTACATCTCATTGCCTCAAATTGACCTTTAAGACTGCAGCGTCCCCTTCCCCTGCCCAGTTTAATGACCAACCATTAATATTAATGACTGCCATTAATAATGGAGTCATCTTTTCTTGGTCATGAGTGAATTATTGGAAATTAATGGTGAGAATATGTTTGAAGACTTCTGAATCATCCGTGTGTCAATGCAGCTTTTTGGTTTTCTTCCTCCTTTTAGGGCTATCGCAAAGTGATCATTTCAACCAACATCGCTGAAACCTCCATAACCATTACAGGAATAAAATATGTAGTTGACACGGGCATGGTTAAAGCAAAGAAGTATAACCCTGGTGAGAATTTGTAGTTCATGAATGTCTCTCCTGTGTCTAGTGAGCAGCCACTGAAACTGTAGTCCCACAGTTTTCCCCTGTTTCATGTTAGTAACTAACAAATTCAGGTGGCAGGCGCCATGAGTGAGATGACCTACACTCCAGGTCCGCAAAGGAGTCCCGAGGCAGGTATGTGAGACAGGAAGTAGAGGCAGGAAAGGAGAGCCCAGGTTGAGCAAACCTTGGCACACAGGGTCAGGGACCTGGGCAGAGGGCCTGGTACCCATCAGGAGTCGGCTGTAAGGCCAGGGACAGCTGGGTGTCAATCAAAGGCTGTCATCATAAACTGTATATATGGCTGGTTTGAGCTCCCAGGTTTCTCAGGAAGGAACCAGATCTCCTGGCTGAGGTGAGCCATGAAGGAGCACTGGCTTCTCCTAAGAAGGTGCAGTGGGGAGCTAACTTCAGGTCATCTTGACTCATGTCTGTTTTATACTTCGCTTTATTCCACAGAGGATTTGAGGCCACTGAAATTATTGCTCCCAGTTATGGAACTGAAGTGCTCTAGTAAACATTCGAGGGTCCTGACTTCCACAGATGTATCGTTTTGAGATGACATAGGTGAAAGAGCTTGGGTCTGCAGAATACACCTTTGTCAAGAAAATGAACCTCATTTACTGCTAGAAAACAGACATCACATTTTTTCTGTCTTACAACAGAACTGGGAGGGAGGATAAAGCACACAGGTGATTTGAGGCATTTAATTTCGTAGTCATCGATTGATAGTATGACCCCCATCCTAGTTTGCTGAAACTGTCCCAGTTTTAGCACCCAAAGTCCCACATCCCAGGAAACCCTCTGTCCCAAGCAAACTGGAGGGGTTGGCCGTCCTACCATCTAAGGCAAGACCTCGGAAACTACTCTTCTCGCCCCTTGCTGCATGCATGAGGTTTTTCTGATGTTTTTGTCACAGATTTCACACTGGGCTTATTGCAAAGCCTTGTTTCACTAGGGCCAAACCGCTGCGGAGCAACCAAGTTTTGTGCTGTCCATTGTGCTAGCCTTGAGGTTCTCTGGACCCCTGTGTTGCTGAAAGAACCACTGGTGTGCTTCTTTTTATCAACACTGTAGAAAGAGTTTGTTCATGTGATGAAGCACTAATGGGGCTCACTCTCCATCCAGACAGTGGTCTTGAGGTGTTAGCAGTGCAGCGGGTATCGAAGACGCAGGCTTGGCAGCGCACAGGGAGGGCTGGCAGAGAGGACAGTGGCATCTGTTACCGGCTCTACACGGAGGAGGAGTTTGAGAAGTTTGATAAGATGACCGTGCCAGAGATCCAGAGGTAGGCGCCAGTTGCTCCTGCACTGCTGCTGTTAGTCCCTATGTCTCTCCTGCTTGCCCAGAGCTGCAGTTTTTACTCACACTCCTCCATGAGGGGTTCCGACTCAATGGCAGAGGGATCAGGTCATGACCCTGGTCTCACGCTCTTCACAGGTGTAACCTGGCCAGTGTGATGCTTCAGCTTCTAGCAATGAAAGTCCCAAATGTGCTCACCTTTGACTTCATGTCCAAGCCATCTCCAGGTAAGTGAAATCCACAGTTTTGCAGAAGGTAGGTGAGGAGACAAACAACAACAAACGGACACTTCCAAAAAAATTAAGTATTTTGGTCATCTCATTTTGTTTATTTAATTTTGTGGATAACAACGTTAGTTATTAGAGAAGCATCTGAAAATCATGAAATGATAGATACATTGATTGACTTTTAAAGAGACAGGGTCTCACTGTGTGGCCCAGGTGGAGGTGCAGTGACTATTCACAGGCTCCATCACAGCCTCCAACTCCTGGGCTCCAGCGATCCCCCCACCTCAGCCTCCCAAGTAGCTGGGACCACAGGCATGTGCCAATGCTCCTAGCTATGAAACGATAGATTCTGTACTATCAGCACCATCAGTAAGGTTCCTTGACCTCTGGAACCAGTGAAGGTCATCATGCGAGTCCTTGGGATACTACAGAAATGTAATGAAATTGTACTTTCATCAGCGCAGGGACTGCAGAGACTATATTTCTTTGCCTTTAACTGGAATTTGATCAGTCTCTCCTGTTCATTAGTAATTTCTCTACAGAAGAAGAAAACAATTGGAAATCTTTATGATAGTGGCTTTGGCACCTGGCCTCTCATCAATGCACCATTTTCCTTTTCTTTTTTTTTTTGCCCCTCCCCGCCACCCCTTCTTAAGGAATGCAATTGGTTTAAAAAAGAAAGAAAGAAAACACAAAGTCACCAACTGATGGGTATACAAGGGTCCTGCCCTGATCCTCAGGTTCATAGTTTTCTTCCCCTAGAACAACCACTGGAACCATTTTCTAGTAGACTTCTAGAGCAAATGTATGCATACGTGAGTGTATGTAATGTGTTTAATTTTATTTATTTATTTATTTATTTTTGAGACAGGGTCTCACTCTGGTTGTCCAGGCTGGAGTGCAGTGGCGCATTCTCAGCCCACTGCAGCCTCAACCTCCCAGGCTCAGGTGATTCTCCCACATCAGCTTCCCGAGTAGCTGGGACTACAGGTGTGAGCCACCAAGCCCCCGCTGTAGTATGTTTTTGTTTTTGTTTTTGTTTTGAGACAGGGTCTCGCTCTGTTGCCCAGGCTGGAGTATAGTGGTGAGATCCCAGCTCACTGCAACCTCTGCCTGCCGGGTTCAAGTGATTCTCCTGCCTCAGCCTCCCGAGTAGCTAGGACTACAGGTGTGCACCACCGTGCCTGGCTAATTTTTGTATTTTTTTGTATAGATCGAGTTTCACTATGTTGACCAGGCCGGTCTTGAACTCCTGACCTCAGGTGGTCCGCCCACCTCAGTCTCCCAAAGTGCTAGGATTACAGGCGTGAGCCACCACACTTGGCCTGTAGTATGTTTTAAAACACAAATAGCAACACACATTGAGCATTGTTCTGTGCTTGATTTTTTTTCTTTCATTGTTAAATCCTTACAAACAAATGAAGAAGATACATAAGGTGTAAGGAATGGTTAAAATCTAACACCTGTGTACCCAGTTGAAGCCCCCAGGACTCCCCTGCCACCCGCTTGCCCTCGCCTCCTTCCACTCCTTTGAGGTACCCACTCTTCCACATTTTGTTTGTAATTGCCTTGCTTTTCTTTACTGTTTTACTATATGCGTATGTATCCCTAAACCACCTGTTGTTTGTAAGTTTATGTTAGTTATTCTTGAGTAAGCTGTTTTCATTCAGCTTGTTCCGTATAGTTTATTTGTGTTGATGCTTTTTCACACTAAGTGCTGTTCCATTCTGTGAATAAACCAAAATGCATTTATCCATCCTTCAATTTATAAATATTGCTTTAAAAAAGCAATGAGAAACACACTGCTTTTTTTCATTTAATACATTTTACAGATCACTCCTTATTGGGATGTATATATTTACTACATCCTTAGAAATGCTTTTTTATTCTTTAATAGTTAATATAGTTACATGGTCCAAAGTTTAAAAAATATAAAATAGTAAATAGTAATAATGTCCTTCTCACCCCCTTGTCTCCCAGCCTCCCAGCTGGCCCCTGAGACAACTGCTATTTCCATTGTTAGGTGTTTGGTTCTGGCGATATGGTCTCTGTGTGATGTATATCTGCAGGTGAAATTCGTAAGTGTAACATTGCTGGGTCAGATGTTACACTTTTAATGTGTATATTCAAAATCTACATACATATTTCCAAATTACAGGTCATTTAAAAAGAGAATTGAGGCTGGGCATGGTGGCTCACACCTGTAATCCTAGCACTTTGGGAGGCCAAGGCGGGCAGATCACCTGAGGTCAAGAGTTTGAGACCAGCCTGGTTAACATGGTGAAACCCCGTCTCACTAAAAATACAGAAATTAGCTGGGCACGGTAATGGGCGCCTGTGGTCCCAGCTACAGGGGAGGCTGAGGCAGGAGAATTGCTGGAACCCAGGAGGCAGAGGCTGCAATTAGCCAAGATCACGCCATTGCACTTCAGCATGGGCAACAGAGCAAGATTGTCTCAAAAAAGAAAAGGGAATTGAACTGAAGACAGTGATGTCATTCTTTGACAAGTGTGTCAAGGGGGCAGTGGCGGTTATGATTTTTGCTGTTGTTTGATGCAGAGTTATCAAAAGCTCCCAGAAATACTGAACTAGCTGCAACTTCATTTTTTTGGACTTTTGGCTCCTTTTTATGTCTCTGTTTCTTTAGATCACATTCAGGCGGCCATTGCCCAACTGGACCTGTTAGGTGCTCTTGAACATAAGGATGACCAGCTTACCCTGACTCCAATTGGAAGAAAGATGGCAGCATTTCCTTTAGAACCCAAATTTGCCAAAGTAAATGATACCCTCTCCTCGGTCCCCTTTCTGTACATTACAGTTAACTGTCCCAAAGTAGAACCATTTACCCAGTGCTTCTAGATTAATCTCACTTTTTCTCTTACGTAATTACCAACCCTAGTTTGCAAATAGCCCTGATTTATGTTCAGTGTGGGATTCAAAGATACGAAGCCAAGAGCCCCTACCCACAAGAAATTTGGAACTCTGTAGGGAAGGCAGTCACCTGTTTTATTGAATATTAAAGAGTGAAATAACACTAATGTACATCGCCATGGTTTTAGAAATACCTGCCCTTTAACTCCTTAGAAGGGAAGCTGCAAAAGCAATGTACAGAAATAGTGCATTCTAAAGCTAGGAGAAAGCTGGGTTTACACAATTTTAAATTTTGCTTTGCAGACCATCCTCATGTCCCCCAAATTTCACTGTACAGAGGAGATCCTGACCATTGTCTCCCTGCTGTCTGTGGACAGCGTCCTCCACAACCCTCCTTCCCGGCGAGAGGAAGTGCAAGGGGTCCGCAAGAAGTTCATATCCAGCGAGGGGGATCACATGACCCTGCTCAATATCTATCGGACCTTCAAAAACCTAGGTGGAAATAAGGTGAGCCTCGTCTTGCTCCTGTTCTCCAGCAATAGCTGCTTGTCTCTGCTATGTGCTTCCCTTTTTCTACTGAAGCCGTACAAAAAGTACACTTTCACTTTTTGGCTAAATTATCTAAAGAATCACAAAAAGAAAGCCAGACAGCATTTCAGAAATGCTTCAGTACTGGGAGGTACCAAAGAACTGTCATTCCGGTCTCTGTTCCGAATGTGTGTAACTCAACAAGACTTAAGTGACTCCCAACCCATCAAAACTTAATTGGAACTTAATCAAGTAATATGTCTAATCATGATAGTGTGTACCAATGAATGAGTACTTACTCTGAGCCAAGCCCCATGCTAAGCACTTTTTAATGTATGATCTCATTTATTCAGTAAAGTAATCCTAAGAAACGAGCACTATTATTATTTTTTATATTCATGAAACATGTAGTCATGGAAACAAAGCTTCGTGCAGTTGAAAAACTTGCCCAGGGCCAGGCACAGTGTCTCAAGCTTGTAATCCCAGCACTTTGGGAGGCCAGGACAGGTGGATCACTTGAGCCCAGGACTTCCAGACCAGCCTGGCCAACATGGCAAAACCCCGTCTCTACTAAAAATACAAGAATTAGGCGGGCATGGTTGTGCACACCTGTAGTCCCAGCTACTCGGGAGGCTGAGGCATGAGAATCATTTGAACCTGGGAGGCAGAAGTTGCAGTGAGCCAAGATCGTGCCACTGCACTCCAGCCTAGGTGAACAGAGTGAGACTCTATCTATCTACAAAAAAAGAAAAAAAGAAAAAAGAAGCCTTACATAAATTGGGCATTTCTGTTTTGTTTTCTGTGTCTGTTCATATCCTTTGTCCATTCTACTGGGTCATTGGTCTTTTTCTTAATGACTTGTAGAACTTTTAAAATCTATTCTGGAGATTCTAATCATTTATTGGGTATGATGAGACAAATATCCCAATCTGGGAAACTTTAAGTTTTTCTTTAGTTTAAATTATTAACGCTTTTCTTATAGTTCATGTTTTTTGATATAAAGATATTTTCCTACGTTCCTTTTTGGAACCTGAAGTTTTTTCTCTGAATTTAACTGTGTTCTAAAAATGTTGTTATGTTTTCTCTATAGAAATGAGAGGATTGTTAGCTGGGCATGGTGGCATGTGCAGGTAGTTCAAGCTATCTGGGAGGCTGAGGTGGGAGGATTGGTTTGCAGTGAGCTGTGATTGTATCACTGCACTCCAGCCTAGGGAACAGACCAAGACCCCGTCTCTGTGAACAAATAAATAGTGAATGAGTGGATTGTGATATCGCTGTTTCTCCTATTCAGGATTGGTGCAAAGAGAATTTTGTCAACAGCAAGAATATGATGCTGGTAGCAGAAGTCAGAGCACAGCTGAGGGACATCTGCTTAAAGGTATTGTCTGGTCCTAGTGTTCTGTGGGTGACAAAGCTGTCACTTCTTTCAAGGTAGAAATTTTGAAATTGCTTATTGCTAGTGATTATAAAAGGATTTCTCGGCCGGGCGCGGTGGCTCACGCTTGTAATCCCAGCACTTTGGGAGGCCGAGGCGGGCGGATCATGAAGTCAGGAGATCGAGACCACGGTGAAACCCCGTCTCTACTAAAAATACAAAAAAAATTAGCCGGGCGTGGTGGCGGGCGCCTGTAGTCCCAGCTACTCGGAGAGGCTGAGGCAGGAGAATGGCGTGAACCCGGGAGGCGGAGCTTGCAGTGAGCCGAGATCGCGCCACTGCACTCCAGCCTGGGTGACAGAGCAAGACTCCGTCTCAAAAAAAAAAAAGGATTTCTCATTGTAGAAAATTTCACAAATAAGAAAAAAGGAAGTTACCCACAATTCCACATCTCAGTAGTTTAGCCTATTTCCTAATAGCCTATTTTTATTGTATTTTTTTACATAGCAAATTATATGTGTAACTTATATTTGGTTTTATAATCTTTATAAGCATTTTCCAGTGTTAGAATTCTTCATAAGATTTTTTTTTAAGTGGGGATATCTGCATTATTTCCTTTTAGATTACCAAAGTCGTGTATAGTATTTGACACAATGCAGAAAATAGTGATTTATAATGTAGAAAGTTTAAAAGTCTCCCATAATCCTGCCCCTCCAGAGATAACTACTGTTAACAGTTTGGGGTAGATCCTTCTAGAATTTGTTTCTGTGTATGTATATTTTTGTGCATGTCTCTGTGCCTGTGTGTGAGCACACACATACACGGATACATGTGTATGAGGTACATGTTCCACAACTTCCTTTCTTTCACATGGCATATTTCTTTCTTTCTTTCTTTCTTTCCTTTTTATTATTTGAGACAGAGTCTTGCTCTGTCACCCAGGCTGGAGTGCAGTGGTACCATCTCGGCTCACCACAGCCTCCACTCACCGCAACCTCTGCCTCCCGAGTTCAAGTGATTGTCCTGCCTCAGCCTCCCGAGTAGCTGGGATTACAGGCATGCGTCACCACGCCTGGCTAATTTTTGTATTTTTAGTAGAGACGGGGTTTCACCATGTTGGCCAGGCTGGTCTCGAACTCCTGACCTCAGGTGATTGGCCCGCCTCAGCCTCCCAAAGTGCTGGGATTCCAGGCATGAGCCACTGCGCCCAGCCTCACATGCGTATTTCTCGAATCCTTCCTGTGGCTGGGCTTTCAGTGCTGCATGTGTCTGGCTCATTCATTTTAGTGATTTCGTAGCATTTCATTCTATTCGCTGCAGTTTATTTAAGCCTCTAATAATGGTCATTTAGGTTCTGTTGTAGTGACCATCCTCCATATGTGCTGTGGTGCACACAGAATTAATTTCTAGATGGGAGAATTTGGATTTTGTTAGATATTGCCAAAGTGTCCACCACAAAGTGCTTTTTTTCTTTTTTTTTCTTTTTTTTGAGATGGAGTTTTGCTCTTGTTGCCCAGGCTGGAGTGCAGTGCTGCGATCTCGGCTTACCGCAACCTCCGCCTCCCGGGTTCAAGCAATTCTCCTGCCCCAGCCTCCTGAGTAGCTGGGACTACAGGCATGAGCCACCACGCCTGGCTAATATTTTGTATTTTTAGTAGAGACGAGGTTTCACCATGTTAGCCAGGATAGTTTTGGCCTCCCAAACTGCTGGGATTACAGGCATGAGCCACCACACCTGGCCTAATTTTTTGTATTTTTAGTAGAGACGGGGTTTCACTATGTTGGCCAGGCTGGTCTCGAACTCCTGACCTCAGGCGATCCACCCACCTCGGCCTGCCAAAGTGCTGGGATTCCAGGTGTGAGCCACTGTGCCCGGCCTACAAAGTTTTATATTAGCTTTTTATTCCCTCTTAGAGTACATGGTGTTTTAAAGAGCCGTCATGGTATATTTAATGCTTGCATGACACTCCACATTTTATGTCAGAGATAGAGGGTAGTGTAAGTGTTCTTTTGCTGTTGATCACTGAGACAGTGTCCGTGTTTTTGCTGTTGTCATAAGCACTCTGTGGTGAATGTCTTGTGCCCCCTCAGTGCGGAGGTTGCTGGGAGACAGTCACAGCCTGTACCCAGGCCTGTGTCTGATGCCAACGGCCTATGGTTAGCACTAGAGCTGTTTCTTCTCTTAGTAGCCTATTGTATTCTGTCTTCCACACATTTTTTCAAACTGCTTTTGTATTTGAACAGTTTCCTGCCAGTCTGTCCCTTGGCTTTGTAAGTTTTCTCAATTTATTATTGACAGTAGAAATGGTGCTTCTCTATTAGTTCTGAATTTAGGACCCTGTAGTGGCCAGGGATACCTCTCATTATATGCCAGGCACTGGTCAAGGTCCTGAGACTTTACAGACATGCCTACTCAGTAACTAAGTAATAATCTAGACAGTGACCTGACATACATACGCTCATGCCAGGAGGCCATCAAATTAAAATAGTCACTATCATTTATGAAGCGTTTGTTCAGCACTGTTCTGAGTACTTTTTATGTGATTGCCTTATTTAAACTTCTCATTTCTTTTTTTTTTCTTTTTTAACTCAGACCTTAACCCAAAGGATAAAATCCTCATTTCAACCTATAAGATTGATTCTCTTGTTATTCCCATTTTACAAATGATGAAACTAAGCCTAATCAGGTTAAATAATTTGCCCCAAATCACTCAGCCAGTGAGTGCTAAAGCTGATAGTCTGGAAGGAGAGACCACCAGTTAGCCTCTGGGGCTTCCTGGAGGTGGTGACAACTGAGCTAGATCTTGACAGATGAGGAGATAAAAGAGTATCTTCCAGGCCAGGTGTGGTGGCTGGCTTATGCCTCTAGTCCCAGCACTTTGGGAGGCCCAGGCAGGTGGATTGCTTGAGGCCAGGAGTTCGAAATCAGCCTGACCAACATGGTGAAACCCCATCTCTGCTAAAAATACAAAAATAAGCCGAGTGTGGTGGTGCATGCCTATAATCCCAGCTACTCAGGAGGCCGAGGCATAAGAATAGCTTGAACCCGGGAGGCAGAGGTTGCAGCAAGCTGGGATTGTGCCACTGCACTCCAGCCTGGGCAACAGAGGGAGACCCTGTCTCTTAAAAAAAAAAAAATATCTTCTTCAGGCATAGATCAGCTGATTGTCAACAACAGAAACCCTAGAGCCATCATAAAGGACAAAAGAAAGATTTTTCCCAGGATGGAAAGGTATCTGAGAACCTATATGCAGGAAATAGAGTCACAGGAACTAGAAAAAGCCTGCAGGAGCCAGGGCTGCCGCTTTCTCTGGACCTGCTGCTTCTCTTGCTTTGAGTGCCCTCTCCGTGCCTCCTTCCCTTTTCTCACCTTTACCTCCGCATGGAAGTGATTGCTCTGCATGGCCCCTCCACTCAAAAGCCCAGCAGAGATTGACAAGTTTTCCAGTTTCAAACCTAAAAGATGCCTGGAAGAGAAAAGCTGGCCAGCTTAGGCCCAGCGTGTGTGTACCAGTGGTTTGTTCATCTGTACCCAGGGGCGTAGGTTACATGACCCACTCATCAAGAGCAGTAGAACAAGGACATTGACTGGTGACTGACATTTCCTCTGATGAGACAAAGGCAGCATTTCTACCAAGAGTAGCAAATGTGAAGGCACAGATAGGAATCATGAAACGGGGTGAGGAAAGAGAAGGCAGCCAACTGTGGGGGACCATGGAGTGTCTAAATAAGAGTGGTGAGGCCGGGCGCGGTGGCTCACACCTGTAATCCCAGCACTTTGGGAGGCTGAGGCGGGCAGATCACCTGAGATCAGGAGTTCGAGACCAGCCTGACCAACATGGTGAAACCCCGTTTCTACTAAAAATACAAAAATTAGCCAGGCGTGGTGGCAGGCGCCTGTAATCCCAGCTACTTGGGAGGCTAAGGCAGGAGAATAGCTTGAACCTGGGAGGTGGAGGTTGCCGTGAGCTGAGATCATGCCATTACACTCCAGCCTGGGTGACAGAGAGAGACTCAGCCTCAAAAAAAAAAAAAAAAGAAAGAAAAAGAGCGGTGAGAGGAAAGACAGGCGAGCGGCTCAGGGTGGCTCCTTCGTGGCTTCACCATGGGAAGTTTGCATTGTTTTGCAAGGAGCAATAGAGACATTGTTGAAGGTATTTGAGTGGATGAAGAGTGATTTGAGTTGTGCTTTAGGTAGATTAGCTTGGCAGCAGCGTGTAAGGTGAATCGGAGTGAGGAGATGGTGAGATAGTCAAAGCGAGAGGGAAGGGCCTTTCCTTTCTGGGCTGTCCTGATGGAATTTAGGTGAGGGGTGGGTCACCCAACCTGCCTGTGGTCTGGTGGCTAATGTGAGCACCTCCCTCCCAGCCCTGCCTTTACAGGCAGTAGTTTTCCCTGTTTCTGGTCTGTCCTCCAGCTGGGCCTTCTTCCCCTGACCTCGCTGACCCTTGATGACCACCTCCGAATGTCAGAATCCACTTTGTTAGGCTCACAATGTGGGCTGCATTTGCCCCAATGGGTCCTGTTGCCCCAACACACTGTGTAGTGCTGACCAGTGTTTACGTGTGGGGTCGGCTCCATTCCTCGCTTTCTCCCGAAACAGATGTCAATGCCAATCGCGTCATCCCGAGGAGACATGGAGAGTGTCCGCCGCTGCCTGGCTCACAGCCTCTTCATGAGCACCGCTGAGCTTCAGCCAGACGGCACCTATGCCACCACGGACACCCACCAGCCGGTGGCCATCCACCCCTCGTCTGTCCTCTTCCACTGCAAGCCGGCCTGCGTCGTGTACACTGAGCTGCTCTACACTAACAAGTGCTACATGCGGGACCTCTGTGTTGTGGATGCAGAGTGGCTTTACGAGGCTGCCCCTGAGTACTTTAGGAGGAAGCTGAGAACCGCCAGAAACTGAGCCGCCCCAGGATGCCACCAGAATTGCTGGTCCCTGGGAGCTTGGACTATGGTTGTCCTCACAGCAGGCTTCCAGGTTGGCGCTTAGAGAAGCCTTGGAATCAGCTGAAGGTGCCTGACTTCCAGGAGCGTGAAAGCATCTTTGCTCAACTCCTGGGACTGAACCATATAGACATGGACATATCATTCGTACCTGGAAACTTCAAAATTATGCTTTTGGTTCTTACTGGGTGACTTTGACTTAATTAACACCCGAGCCTCAGTTTTCTCATCTGCCAAATGGGAGTAATGATAATAATCCTTATAAAATTGGGTTCGTAAAGTTTAGAGAAAAGGAATGGAAAGTACCCAGAACTATGCCTGGAGCACGACACACGTACAATGAGTTGGGAGCCGTTAGGCTGAAAGTTACTGCTTTCCACATGATGTGAATTAAGTACAGCAACATCCCAAGTTCTTGTGACTGAGGGAGATTTTCTGGAAGGGCCACAGGAGGTTGCGGAGCTTGGATGTTGCCCTTGGTTCTTGTTTAGTGTCTCTCTCTCTGTATGCAGTTTTAAAATAGAAAACACAACAGACTTCTGTAGAAGTTTCCAGAGGGAGGTGCTGTTATCTCGTACCTCCTGGGATGGCGATCCCTACTGAAAGCTTGTGTCTCAGGGTGGGCCGCTCTGTGTCTGTCTCCAAGCAGAGACCAGTAAAGGAGCCTCCTGGTCCTCGGTGCGTGACCCTGTCAGTGCTTTCAGGAGACATGTAAGCTTCCTGGGTGAAGGTTGATTTGTACCTTCTAAATCCTGTCACGTGTAGACATGGGAAACTGACCTTTCAGTGTTTTGTGTGTGTAGATGACTCCCACATACACAGTTGCCATTTTTCCCTCTAACTGGGCACCAGTGAACATGTGGGCATGAGGGGTGACTCTGCGTACCATTTCAGCTGTTTCTTTTTGGGCAGACCCCTGGTCAGAGGTGGTGGGGGTGGGGGAGGGAGAGGGGTACCTAGAACCCAGAGAACACTGGCTTATGCCAGATACCACACCACATCTGCGCTTACATTCTTGTATCTTTTTTGGTGTGTGGGCGGCGGGCGGGGGCGGTTCAGTGAAGTCTGGAAGACCTGCTGGACAAATTCTAAAAGAGCTAGAGCTGTAACACTTATTCTTGCATCTTATTAATTTTCTATGATAGTTTTTCCTTCTTCGTGGGGACTTCGGGACAATCTGGCTTTGCTGCTTTCTAACTGCTATAGGCACCTCTCTCTAACCCTCATTGTCAGAGGGAATTGGAGGATCTCCACAGTCTCTTCCTGTTCTGATATTCTGGGCAGAGAAAAGGCACTAACAGTTCCTCTTAGCTATTTAATTATCAGAAGCAAGTAATCTTTCCCCAGATAATGTTTTGCCCTAGAAGAAGCCGAGATTTAGCTCTTTTATTGTGCTTACTTGGTCCAAACACATCTGTGGGGTGTTTTGTCATTTCTTAATGAATGAATCATAGTTATAACCAGGGGCCAAACTGCCCAAGAGGCTCTTCAGAGATCATGGACGGTCTCTTTCTGGAAGCTGTGGCCTGGCGGAGCAGCCCCATTCCAGGGTCCCATCTGTCCGGAGTTGTGTATGTCAAGTCCGGCTCAGTCTTTATTTCCAACGCTAGCCGTGGTCCTGTGCAGTCAAGCTCTCAGCTAGTATTTAGGGCTGTCAGAAATGGTTATACATGGACGAAATAAGATCTGACAGCTCCTATATACCTTATCTTACGGAATTTTTAAACTTTGAACCAGTTCTTCCACTTACTGACTTGTTACCATTGCTGACTTTCTGAAAAGTTTTCCAGTTTGTTTGTTTTTTTTTTCAGTAGGGGATTAGGATGTTTAGTCCTACTTGGTAAGAAAAAGTATTGCATTTTTAATAAATCATTCATAGTGCTGGTAAAAAAAAAAAAATTGGGGGGTGGCCAGGTGCAGTGGCTCACACCTGTAATCCCAGCACTTTGGGAGGCCGAGGCGGGCGGATCACCTCATGCCTGTAATCCCAGCACTGGGATGGGAGGCCGAGGTGGGTGGATTGCTTGAGAAGTTCAAGACCAGCCTGGCCAACATGGCAAAACCCCGTCTCTACTAAAAATACAAAACTTAGCTGGGCGTCATGGTACACACCTGTAATCCTAGCTACCCAGGAGGCTGAGGCACAAGAATTGCTTGAACTTGGGAGGCAGAGTTTGCAGTGAGCCAAGATCACGCCACTGCATTCCAGCCTGGCCGACAGTGCGAGACTGTCTCAGAAAAAAAAAGAAAAAGAAAAAACTTGGGGTAATTTATGTCCAGCTTAAGTACCTGAACAGTTTCCAGAAATGTATATATTTTTTCTAAGAGGCAAAGGATGTAAACAGCTTCTAAGTAGCTTTAATGTTTCTGTACAGAAATATGTTTATCACTGTAACATTGTGGTAGAGTTTTAATACAGTATTTAGTTTTTTATTGGGCTTTTTAAAAAAGTTAACTTTTAACATAGCTGCTCAGGGATTTAATCAGATTGGAAAACTCATTCTGACTCCACATATTGCTACAAAGAAATACATCGTTGTTTATATTGAGCTGCAGGGGATAGTACACTTTAAACTTAAGAAAGTTAAATGTTTCACAATAACATTGCAATATCATCTTCAGCTACTCTTTTTCAATTGGTAAAATCTCTGATGGTGTGATACCTCTTTGCCAACCTATGAAACCCATATCTGGAAGAGTCACCAGCTCCCATGAGCAGCTTCATGTAAATAGATGCACTCCAAGCAGACTGCATGCCTCAGGTGTCTGTCTTCTAGTAATCATGGAGTGTGCAACACCCAGAGTAACACTACAAGGGGCAGGACTGCAAACAGCAGGTCCTGGCTAAAAACCCTTAATGCTGCATTGCTGCCAGTTGTAAAGAGATGCCTGCATGGAGGCAAGTTTTGCCCTGTGGGTGAAACTGATGATGTACTGTACTGTCATATATAAATCCACTAAATCCAGCCACCAGGAACTGCCTGGAACTGTGGCCATGCATTCTTTTTTTCTTTAAAGACCAGTGTGATAGTAGGCCATGCATCTGAGATACGATATTCCTTGGCAACTAGAGGGAGAAAAAAAATCAAGTAGGTTCAGGCTTATGTTGTATTTTGAGAGTCTGGTTTTCTTTGAACAGAAATAACTCTACAGAAAGCTCTTGTAAATAATGCTCAAATTTGCACCCAACGATCAAATCCATTAAAAATGAATCTTGTATATAATTTGTATGGCTTGTTTCTTGGGTCTCTTTTCCGTTATTCATAGAAAATTATTTAGAAAATATTAAGTGTTAGTCTTATCATGAGTTAGTAAGACATACCTTCTTAGTAGCTTATATGTCCTGTATATCCTGGGAAGGTAGGATTGTTGATTCTTAATCTAAATCTGAACCCCGTCTTTGGGTTATATTAATTTACTGGAGCAACTCACAGAACTCAGGGAAACACACTTACCGGTTTCATACAAAAGATATGACCAAGGATACAGATAAGGAGATGAGCAGGGTGGGGAATGGGGAAGAAGCTCCGAGCTTCCATGCCTTCCCTGGGCCACCACCCTCCAGGAACCTCCATGTATTCAGCTATCAGAGGCTCTCCAAACCCTGTCCTCGGGTTTTTATGGAAGCTTCTGGACTTATCTAAATGATATAAGCTGGCTTCTTGTCCCCAGAAAAATGATGTTCCATTAGAACTTGGATGCAAGGTTGGAGGTGCAGAGAGGGAAGGTCACAGAAATTAATCATGGATCCTGCCCTTGAAGATGTCCCAGTCTGGTTGGGTTTAACCTGGTTAAAGCAGCAATGCCAGGAGGTTCCTGTTGAAAAGAGAATGAAGCATATGGGCTGGGTGCGCACTGAGTTCCCAGCCGGTGGAAAAGAGGTTCTAGGAAGGCCTCTTTCAGGAAAACCCTCAGACTTTCCTTTGCTCTCACAACAATCAACACAGAGGACTTCTGTGACCAAAGGTTTGGGTTTTTTCCCTCCACACTAAGCAGCAGACACCAGCTGGGTGTCCTCCAATTCAATCCCAACAGTATCTACCTGGAGATAGTATCAGATCCCATAGGTTGAGGGCTCAGTCCCCAAGACCGCCCCCACCTTCAGACAGCAATGGCAAGTCTGGGCCTCCGAAACTTCCGACCAACGCGCTTCAAGTTGGGGTTCCCACGACCCACCTCTTTGGGTTATATTAACTCCCTGGAGCAGCTCACAGAACTCAGGGAAACACATTCACCCGTTTCATATAAAGGATATGACCAAGGATACAGATGAGATGAGCAGGGTGTGGAATGGGGAAGAAGCTCCGAGGTTCCTTGCCTACCCTGGGCCACCACCCTCCAGGAACCTCCACGTATTCAGCTATCAGAGGGTCTGCAAACCCTCTCCTCTTGGGTTTTTAAGGAAGCTTCTGGACATCAGCATCCCTTCCCCCAGGATATAGGGTGGGACCTTCTCTGGGAAGGGACTTAAGACCCATAATTAGAAATGTGGGAGGAGATTAGAGTCCTGCTTTGGGCCAGGTAAAAGGAGGGCAGAATAAGGGGAGACAGAGTCTGTTTCCTGAGGCCTAACACACCCAACATTATCACAGAACATTGTAACAAGGGCTATGGGAGTTACGACCCAGGAACTGTGGATGAAAACAAATAAATATATATATCATAACATCACAGCCTCCTAGAGGAAAATGACCGTGGAAGGGTCTGGTGAGAGCTGGCGGGAGACAAGAGTGCATTCCACGCAGCCCAAAAGCCTGGCGTGCTTTGAGAACAGTAGGTGGAAAGTGGGTAAGCGGCCACTAGAGAGAATTAAACAGCTTCGGACAGCGGACTCAGGCCAGCGCAGCAAGAAAGCGCCGGAATCCGGATTCGAGGCTTCCCGGGCTGCACCGGAGGTCTCCAGCAGAGGGCGCGATTCCACCCTCTGGCCTTAGGTCTTCAGAGCGCCGGCGCGGGAAGCGCTTCGGGGCAGGGGCGGGACTTCCGGCGGCGGGCTAGGTCGCGGGGCTCCTAGGCCTGGGTTGTCCTTTGCGTCCGCACGTGTTCGCAGTCGTTTCCGCGATGCTGCCTCTGCTGCGCTGCGTGCCCCGTGTGCTGGGCTCCTCCGTTGCCGGCCTCCGCGCTGCCGCGCCCGCCTCGCCTTTCCGGCAGCTCCTGCAGCCGGCGTCCCGCCTGTGCTCCCGGCCCTTCGGGCTGCTCAGCGTGCGCGCAGGTTCCGAGCGGCGGCCGGGCCTCCTGCGGCCTCGCGGACCCTGCGCCTGTGGCTGTGGCTGCGGCTCGCTGCACACCGAAGGTGGGGTTTCCGGGCCGGGGGTGTGGTTTGCATTCCACAGAGGGAAAACGTAGACCAGGAGTGGGGCCTGCAACCGACCTCTGAGGTCTGGGAGATTTTTCCATTGATCGGCAACCAGAGGGTTAAACCCAAGTATGATCATGTTTCCCCCACCTCCCCTATCCACCAGTTTCATTTTCTGTTGGTAGGGGTTGAATAAAATTAAATACTAGAGGGTACCTTTATCCTTAGTCTTATTCTATCGAAAGTGGACCTTTGGGAAGGCCCATGGTCGTGGTTGAAAATAGCATAGTTATATCGTTTGGCAAGTGGAAGAAGATTGGAAATTCTCCTGCTTTATAGCGGAAAGTGGTAATGCGTTCATTGTTGGAAATCATTTTTCCACAATCAGGCTCAGCTTCCTACTAATAGTATGGTATTTTTACAGATAAGGAAACTTAGGCTTCTAGAGTAACCGTAATAGCAGAGAGATTAGAAACAGTCCAGGTTTCTGGCTACAGTAACCTGGGTAATAGTTTTATGTTTTAGACTAACTGGCTTTCCTTTTTATGTATCTGAATTTCTTTTCTAGGAGACAGAGCTTTTGTCGATTTCCTGAGTGATGAAATTAAGGAGGAAAGAAAAATCCAGAAGCATAAAACCCTCCCTAAGATGTCTGGAGGCTGGGAGCTGGAACTGAATGGGACAGAAGCGAAATTAGTGCGGAAAGTTGCCGGGGAAAAGTAAGTACTGGTCTGGGGATCCCAGGGCAGCAACTCCCTTAACCTTGCAGGACCCGTCCTGGATCATCCCCAGAAGAGCTTTGAGTTCAGGTGTGGATACTTTGATAAATGGTTTTCAAGAGAGTGAAGGATTCATTTGGACAACTTCATAAGCCCCAGGCAGTCCATTCACTGAACACAAATTTGCTGCGGGCTGGTTACTAAGGAGACAAAAATGTAGCACAAAAAAGTACTGACAGAATCGGTTTGATCTCTGATTTACAGCCCTGATAAAATAGGACACTGCCCTCTAATGTTTAGCATGGGTGAAAATGAAAAATATGTAACTTACATG
The DNA here is from genome assembly GCF_009828535.3 of Hylobates moloch. NCBI lineage: Eukaryota > Metazoa > Chordata > Mammalia > Primates > Hylobatidae > Hylobates > Hylobates moloch. The sequence goes on along the minus strand of NW_026652294.1, from coordinate 36,494,720 downwards.
TAACAGGATGGGGTTACACTGTAGTAAGGGCTGCCATCAGAGGCGGGGAGTTTGTGACCTAAGTGAGCTCCACCACCATCTCCTAAACTGTTGAAGTGTTTACACTTTGTTGCATTATAGTCATCCATAATCTCATTACACAGATAAACATTTGGCATCTTCCAGATTTTTAAATTGAGGCTGGGCACGGTGGCTCAAGCCCATAATCCCAGCACTTTGGGACGGGCAGATCATGAGGTCAGGAGAAAATCCTGGCTAACACTAAAATCCTGTCTCTATTAAAAATTAACCGGGTATGGTGGCATGTGCCTGTAGTCCCAGCTACTCAGGAGGCTGAGGCAGGGGAATCGCTTGAACCTGGGAGGTGGAGGCTGCAGTGAGTCGAGATCGCGCTCCTGCGCTCCAGCCTGGGCAACAGAGCAAGACTGCATCTCAATAATAAATAAATAAATTGAATTTCCTTCATAATTGACCTTATGATGTGTATATAATTCTTTTTTTAAATCACAGCTTTCATGAGATTTAGTTTAGATGGCATACAATTTACTCATTTATTGAAGTTTATTAAGTGGTTCTTAGTCCTCACAGAATTATGCATCGGTTATCATTACCTAATTCTAGAACACTGTTGTCATCCCCAAACAATACCTATTAGCAGTCACTCATTATTCCTCCCTCTAGCCACCCCAGGTAATCCCTAAGCTACTTTCTCTATGGATTGCCTCTTTTGGACATTTCATATAAATGGAGTCATACAATTTGTAGCTTCCCCCCCACCCCACGGAGTCTTGCTCTGTCACCCAGGATGGAGTGCGGTGGTGCGATCTTGGCTCACTGCAACCTCTTCCCAGGTTCTGACAGTTCTCCTGCCTCAGCCTCCTGAGTAGCTGGGATTACAGGCGTGCGTCCGGTTAATTTTTGTATTTTTAGTAGAGACAGGGTTTCACCATGTTGGCCAGGCTGGTCTCAAACTCCTGACCTCGTGATCCGCCCGCCTCAGCCTCCCAAAGTGCTAGGATGTCAGGTGTGAGCCACCCTGCCCGGCCTATTTGCCTTTTTAATTGTTGGGTTGTAAGAGTTAGTTTTTCTGGGTACAATTATCTTACCAAATTAATGATTTGCAAGTACTGTTTCCCCTCTTGTGGGTTTTCTTTTCACTTTCTTGGTAATGTCCTGTGACAGAAAAGTTTTTAATTTTGAGGAAGTTCAGTTTACCTATTTTTTTGGTCGCTTGTGCTTTGTTTTACTTTGCTTCTAATTCACCAAGTGCAACTTGTGTTTTTTCAGTGTCACGTCTGAGAAACCACTGCCTAACCCAAGGTTGTGAAGATGTATGCTTTAATTTTCTCAAAGAGTTTTCTAGTTTTAGCTCTTAGTTTAGGTCTGTGATTCATTTTGAATATGGTGTGCAGTAGGGTCCTGATTCTCTTGCCTGTTGCATAGTGTGTTTTTGCCCTACACAGGTCAATTGTGTCTCCTGTAATCTCACCTAAAAACCATTTGCGCAAGGTTTTCATAGCTATGTGGGGGCCATTAAAAATAATGCACTGATGAACATCATTCCATTTCTGTGCCCAGGAGCTCAGCTTGGTCAGCACAGTTGGAATTAGACAGATTTTGTCAATCTCAGACTGCCTCTGTTGCCATGGAAAGGTGGCTTCCTGGCAAAGCAGCTAGTTAGCACAAGTGGAGGAGCGGCACTTCATGTACTCTTTTTTTTTTTTTTTTCTGAGACAGAGTTTCGCTCTTGTCGCCCAGGCTGGAGTGCAGTGGCACAATCTTGGCTCACTGCAACCTCCACCTCTCGGGTTCAAGCAGTTCTCCTGCCTCAGCCTCCTGAGTAGCTGGTATTACAGGTGCACACCACCACGCTCGGCTAATTTTTTTTTTTTTTTTTTTTTTTTTTTTGTATTTTTAGTAGAGACGGGGTTTCACCGTGTTGGCCAGGATGGTCTTGATCTCTTGACCTCGTGATCCGCCCACCTCGGCCTCCCAAAGTGCTGAGATTACAGGCGTGAGCCACTGCGCCCAGCTTTCATGTACTCTTGTATGGAATGGTGCCTGCCAGAGTTGCATAGCCCAGCAGTTCTGGTTCTAAACCTTATGTCCCGTGAATTTTGACTCAAACTTTGGAACATGATTTGTCAGGTGTGGATTCTTGCACCTTAAAATTGTCACTAGTTGGTGTCGCTGGCCTGCTTTGTGATTGTAAAACTTCCCACAGGTACTCTAAGGGATGACTGTCTACTGCAGCCTTTGTTCTTTGTGAGGCATCCCCTTCCCGGGTCCAGGGCTGCGCTCGGTGTTTAGCAGAGGCAACCCTCCATTGCTCCTTCTTCCTTTCCTTGCAGGGCACATTTTCTGATGGGGAAAGTCTCTTAAAGGGGCTTCTGTTCCATCTCACCAGCCTCTCAGGTCCTTACTTTCACCAAGGGTTCCCTGGAAAGACCAGGGTGGGCAGTGTCACCTGGCTGTGGCCATGAGATGCCCAGTCAGCACATGGCAGTGAGCCCTGGGGTACTGGCCCTGTTGGGAGTAACCCATGCATGACTTGTTTGGCTGAGATAAAATGAGGCCAGCTTTGGCTTCTAGCAGCTGGTACATGGTAGGCACACTTCAGACCTGCCGAGTCACTCAGGATTGGATGTAGACACCCAGCCTAGTTTGAAGTTCTGCATATAATTCAGCCAGCTGGGATAGAGACATTGTTTCAATACCCCTTTTTAACTGTAGCAGACTTCTGTGTTTGTGTGTTAACCTGCTCAGTTAAAACCATGCCTTGTCTGTTTTCTCTTGCTGTTTTAGAATCACTGTCACTTTCAACATTAACAACAGCATCCCACCAACATTTGATGGTGAGGAGGAACCCTCGCAAGGGCAGAAGGTTGAAGAACAGGAGGTAAGCTTAACACTATAATCAGCTTTTACCTCAGTTCTGACAGGCTGTCCCTGGGGCTTAGAGGAGGAGCATTTTTCTTTGCTCTTTCAAAAAAAAAAAATTCCTGTAAGGCCAGTCGCATGGCTCACGCCTATAATCCCAGCACTTAGGGAGGGCAAGGTGGAAAGATCTCTTGAGGCCACGAGGACCAGCCTGAGTAACATGGCAAGACCCTGTCTCTACAGAAGTTTAAAAAAAAAAAATTAGCCGGGCGTGGTGGTACATGATTGTGGTTCCAGCTATGCAGGAGGCTGAGACAGGAGGAGTCAGTGGTTTCTGGCCAGCTTTAACAGTACTATGGTCCTCTTCCTTTTCCCAGGGGCCGAATATGTTGCCGTCTGCCTGCTCAGGCTCAGTTTGGCAGTGTTCTCTTAATGGAAAGGAAATTAAATGGTCTCAGCCTTTCCCATGATAGGGAGTTTTTTGTTGTTGTTGTTTTTGAGACAGAGTCTCGCTCCATTGCCCAGGCTGGAGTGCAGTGGCACGATCTCTGCTCACTGCAGCTTCCACCTCCCACGTTCCAGCGATGCCCCTACCTCAGCCCCCCGAGTAGCTGGGATTACAGATGTGTGCCACCATACCTGGTTAATTTTTGTATTTTTAGTAGAGGCAGGGTTTTACCATGTTTGCCAGGCTGGCCTCAAACTCCTGACCTCAGGTGTTACAGCCGCCTCGGCTTCCCAAAGTGCTGAGATTACAGGCGTAAACCACCGCACCCGGCCTATGGGGAGATTTTTTATATTGGAGGTTATCATTTGGTGTGTTTGTATGTGAGGAATGTTCCTAACATAACAATCACAAGCTGGTAATACACAACAGCCATTTCACCAAGATAAGAATGCCAGGGGCAGGCCAGGTGTGGTGGCTCACACCTGTAATCCCAGCACTTTGGGAGGCTGAGATGGGCAGATCACGAGGTCAAGAGATCGAGACCATCCTGGCCAACATGGTGAAACCCCATCTCTACTAAAAATACAAAAATTAGTTGGGCGTGGTGGCGGGCGCCTGTAGTCCCATCTACTCAGGAGCTGAGGCAGGAGAATCGCTTGAACCCAGGAGGCAGAGGTTGCGGTGAGCTGAGATCACACCACTGCACTCCAGCCTGGCGACACAGCAAGACTCTGTCTCAAAAAAAAAAAAAGAGAGAATGACAGGGGCATAAGAGACTTTAACTGGATCATGCCTACTCTTCAAACATTTCAGGAAGTGCTGTGCCCAGCCTAGTAACCAGCCAGTATGAGGGCCAGAGTCCCTAGACCTTCTGCCCAAGAGCCGTCAGTCCAGCATTGGGTCATGACGTGGTGTGGACGGTGCAGCTCTCCGGTGTGCTGCTTTCCAGCCACCCCAACTAGCATCTCCCTGACATTGGACCCAGTCTGCTCCCAGAGCTCCGCATCAGAGGAAAAGCTGCTGCTGTTACTCAGCCATGAGGATGGCCAGGTTCCCCAGCCTTTGACCCTAGTCGCTTATGAAGACTCCTGGAACAGTCAAGCTGGAAAGAGATCTTGAAACTTCAGGAAAGCTTTGCAGTGTACGGGTGGAGGAAAAGGCTTGGAATGTTAAGGGACTGATAGAAACTCAGTTAATTGGCACATAGCTGAGGCTGGTATCCAGATTTCTTAATTGAAAACCCAGTGTGTTATTTAAGCAAGCAGGGTGCAAACAGAAGTTAGATCAAGCTCTTCATTTGGGAATAGTATGGCATAAGACCATTAAAATGGCTGCATAATATCCTAATAGTGGTGGCCATCAGGCACTCTGAACAGAGATCCTTGATCCAGGCATCCATCTCCTTCCAGCAGTGGCATGTACTGACTTCTTGTTTCCCCAGCCTGAACTGACATCAACTCCCAATTTCGTGGTTGAAGTTATAAAGAATGATGGCAAGAAGGCCCTTGTGTTGGACTGTCATTATCCAGAGGATGAGGTATGCAGGATGGAGTGCTAGCCCCTTGGCACCCCTGGGGAACACAGTGTGTCCCTTGGGAACTTCCTGTCCCTATTTTAGCAGAAATTTAAACACTTTCTAGCTTAGACCAGCCCAGCAGGGGGAGAGGGGTGGGGAGTGAGGGAAGAAGGTTAAAACCTGATGAGTTTCATGCTGTCAGTGGCCCCCTTTCTTCCCATGAGTCTAGCTTGTTCTGGAGAACCCTTCAGTTACCCCAAATACTGTTTCTTAGGTTGGACAAGAAGACGAGGCTGAGAGTGACATCTTCTCTATCAGGGAAGTTAGCTTTCAGTCCACTGGCGAGTCTGAATGGAAGGATACTAATTATACACTCAACACAGATTCCTTGGACTGGGTGAGTGCTTGATAAGATTGGGGAACCTTTTGGGTCTTGGAAGAAAGGGTCCTAGTTCAAGGGGACAAAGAAGCATTTTAATGTTCATTACAGATTTTTTTTTTTAACTAGTAAATGTTGTTCTTTGCAGGCCTTATATGACCACCTAATGGATTTCCTTGCGGACCGAGGAGTGGACAACACTTTTGCAGATGAGTTGGTGGAGCTCAGCACAGCCCTGGAGCACCAGGAGTACATTACTTTTCTTGAAGACCTCAAGAGTTTTGTCAGGAGCCAGTAGAGCAGACAGACGCTGAAAGCCATAATTTAGTTTCATGGCAGGCTTTGGCCAGTGAACAAATCCTACTCTGAAGCCAGACGTGCTTTGAAATGATTATCATCCTAATATCATGGGGGAAAAATACCAAATTTAAATTATATGTTTTGCGCTCTCATTTATTATCATTTTTTCTGTACAAATCTATTATTTCTAGATTTTTGTATAACATGATAGACATAAAATTGGTTTATCTCCTCCAAGGCAGTTTGTCTTTTTCTGTTCCTCCCCCTTCAACCTGCATCACAAAAGACCAAAAACAGAGATGTCGGAAAAGTTTTTTTTTCTTCAGTATTGTTTAAAAGTTTCAATACAAAATAAGTTGTTATAAATAAAAGGCTTGTATGTACAAGGCTTCTCAGATGGAATGAGTTGTCTCAACCCTGTAGAATGATGTGAGTCCAAGCTGGCTCTAGAGGATCACAGTCAAAGTATCACAGGCCTAGGTTTAAACAGGAAAAGAATTAGCTTAAATTGTATTCTAGTCATGAAAGGTATCTGATACATAGTTAAAAGTTGTAATCAATGAGAATTCTACACATTAGATGAGGTCTCCTGAGTCCAGTTTCAATTAGTTCAGTAGCGTAGTTTGTCATGATGACCGCGCCTCTGGCTTTGCTGAACCTCTGTCCTGCAGCCTTCAAACAACTGCCCTGGGAACCATCAGCATCAACAGTCTTTAAGCTAAGATCAAATCCTGTAGATGAACTAATCAAATATCCTCACCATCAGGAAACCACGGACCAGAAAGATACTCAAACTTGATAGCTTGGAGCTTTTGGAGCCCAGCAGGAAGATGAGACTCCAAATCTACACAAGATTGAAGCAGGTATGTATCACAGGGGAGGTACAAACCATGCATGATCAGTACGGGCAGAAAACATGTCTTCCCCTTGATCTGTAATATGATCAGTAAGCACCTGGGTGTAAAACTGGCTCCCAATTCCTTGGTGGCTCAGCCCCTCCACTATGCTTAGGAATCCAGTCTGTCCTTAACCCATTTATGCCAGAGGTTGCAAATTTTTCTGTGTGAAAAATCAGACCTTGGCGATGACCTCGAGCAGTAAGGGATCAATAATTCCCACAGGCCTAGCGTTCCAATAATGAAACAGTAGGCATAAATGGGTTACTCGTGTTTCTTACCACTTCCACAGGTAATATATTTGGCTTTCTCTAAAAGATACTATAACTCTGCTAATAGGCGGTTTAGCATATTCCATCCCATGACCACCACCTGAGCACCGTCACATCTGAAATATTCCTAGTCTTGTAATATAGTGCCATCTTCTGTAACCCACCCCTATCTTCCAACACATCCTCAGCCATCTGTCCTGAGCTTCCCTACATCCTGACCTCACTGGATTCTGACACAATGGTCCTTGATTCCCCCTTAAGTGAAAACCAAAGGTCTAGTGGAACTAGAGCATTCCAAATGTCTACCTTCCCAAATGTTGAACTCAGGACCTACAGAATACAATTCTGTCTTTTCCCCCTCCTGTTTGTTTGTTTTTGAAGCACAATCTCGCTGTCACCCACCCTGGAGTGCAATGGCGCCATCTCAGCTCACTGCAACCTCCGCCTCCTGAGCTCAAGCCCTCCCACTTCCGCCTTCCAAGTAGCTGGGAGTACAGGTGCGAGCCACCACATCCAGCTAATTTCTGTATTTTTAGTAGAGATGGGGTTTCACCATGTTGCCCAGGCTGATCTTGAATTCCTGGCCTCCAGTGATCCTCCCACCTCAGCCTTCCTAAATGCTGGGATTACAGGTGTGAACCACAGCGCCTGGCTGTGTTTCTCATGTTTGCTGTGACCCCCGCCTCCCCTCACTTACCTAACAATGGTCTCCCTGCCCACCCCAGAGCCGGCACTGTCAACTATGATCTCCAAGACTGCTGCACAGCACTCACCTTCCAAACCTCACCTCCCACTTAGCTTCACTGCTGCTCTGAGCCACAGGGCACTGACGGTTAGGTGAGTGGATAACTGGGGTCCATAACAATTACATGCTGAGCTGAAGCTGTACACTTGGCAATTAGGCAATCTTCCACTTACCCTTTAATTCCCCTTCTCATCCCCCCACCAGCATTTGGTCTTTCACACTCAAGGGGACTTTCATACTCAAGGAGCTGTAGACTCCAGCTCTGCTACCATTATAATCTGTGTGGATGACTCACTGTTCACCTTACTAAGAAGACAGAAGCCAAAGCCAGCTGACCTGTGCTGCCTCAACTCACCTCCCTCCACCTTAACTCATTTGTACAAACATATTAAGCATCTATTTATTAATATATGCCAAGCACTGGAAATAAAAATAAATATGGGCCTTGCCCTCAAGGACAAAGACATGAGCAGGTAACTGCAACACTGTTACAGGTGACATGACATGAGGTACGGTGGAAGCCCAAGCAGAGACTGGCCAGTTCCCCTCTGCCAGCCCTTATTAGGTTTATTGAGAATGGTAACACAAACTCCAAAGGAATGGACTTCTCAGGCTGGCCAATTCTTTTTTTGTTTGTTTGTTTTTGAGATGGAGTTTCGCTCTTGTTGCCCAGGCTGGAGAGCAGTGGCGTAATCTCCGCTCACTGCAACCTCCGCTTCCTAGGTTCAAGCGATTCTCCTGCCTCAGCCTCGCGAGTAGCTGGGATTACAGGTGTGTGCCACCACGCCTAATTTTTTTGTATTTTTAGTAGAGACAGGGTTTCATCATATTGGCCAGGCTGGTCTTGAACTCCTGACCTCAGATAATCCGACTGCCTCAGCCTCCCAAAGTGTGGGGATTACAGGCCTGAGCCACCGCACTCGGCCACCAATTCTGTTTTTGAGACAGAATCTCACTCTGTTGCCCAGGTTGGTGTGCAACAGCACCATCTCAGCTCACTGCAACCTCCGCCTCCCGGGTTCAAACAATTCTCCTGCCCCAGCCTCCCGAGTAGCTGAGATTACAGGCACCCACCACCATGCCCAGCTAAGTTTTGTATTTTTAGTAAAAATGGGGTTTCACCATGTTGGCCAGGCTGGTCTTGAACTCCTGACCTCAGGTGATCTGCCCACCTCGGCCTCCCAAAGTGCTGGGATTACAGGCGTGAGCCACCGTGGCCAGCTGAGACTGGCCAATTCCTTGTGAGGAATCAGGCTGAATGAAGTACATATTGTAGTGCTCGATAAATATTTGTACAAATGATCCTTAAATGTAGTGGGAGTCGTTCAGACTCATGTGCAGCATGAACAACAGCACAGAGGCCTGAAAGCACTACATATTTGAGCATCTGCTACCAGTGCTGGATAGCTGGAACGGAAGGGAACATGTGCCTGTAGTGAACAGGAAGTAGTGAGGGGTTTTACTTAAACTTCACCTGCTGTGTCTCTTTCCATACAAGCTGATGGAAAATGGCATCCTTCCACCAAGGCCAGAGCCTGGAGCAGGAAACAGCAGGGGCACTGGAACCACAAAGACCTGGGGTCTAACACCAGCTCTATCGCTTATTAGTAGTAAAATTTTGGCCAGATTACATCACTTCTCTGAATCTGTTTCCTATTCCTAATGGGAACTATCCTCTCCCTCATGAACCTAATGCTCCAGCTAAGTAGAACAAGATGCTCTTTGTATACACTCCAGTTTCCTGCTTCTCTGCCTTGTTCTTCTATGTGGGGATCTTCCACTTAAGCTCTACCCCCACAACTCACCAGATCTCCATGTCTGTCCAAATCGGTTCCATGCTTCAAGGCCAAGTTAAATGCCTCCTCCAGGAAGGTGTCACCATAAAGGAGATCACCCTCCTCTGAACTCCCATAAGCCCTCCTTGTACAGCTCTCCAGGGTACTGCCTGTTTATTCTGTTCTCTTATTACCAACCCAAGGCTTGAGCTCTGTGAGAGATGTGTATTTCTCAATGTTAATGAGTCCTCAATTCATTGTTTTTTTTAATGAATGAGTAGAATACCTATGGAAGAAACTTGATAAAGGTGAAATGGCTGTTACTAGGCAAGGCTGCTTATAATAAAAATGACCTCTGTAGGTTAACTGCATTTGGAATGACAGGGCCATGAAGGAATTCTAAATTCCCAGTAGAAGGTCATGGCTATGAACTTCCTGAAGTATGGTGTGCTCCTAATCCCAAGGCTCCCCCTGCCTGGGATCTAAAAGCAATAATAATATATATCATTTGGTTTTATGTGTGTTTGTGTGATATATATACACATGTACATATATACATACACATATATGGAGATGACATGGATTATGAGAGATATTGGTTCCTATGGCATGCTTCTAAGACAGGTGGTTCCCTTACCCACTTGTGTTCCTGGCCTCACACCTCAGTTGTCACTCAGGCTAGCGACTAGCCCTTGGACCTCTGTAAAAACTCCACTGACAGACAAACCTAATGCTGCCCTGCTATGCTTCTGCCCTGTTTCCTTCTGCAAAAGTGGTGCCAACATGGCCTATCTGGGTCTTATGACTATGAAATGACCAGCTGAATCCAAAACCACTACTACTGATCTAAGAAGAGCAGGTGTGGAGCCAGGCGTCCTAACTCCCAGACCAATCCTCTTGCCATGATCCTATGCTGCCTCTTCCCTTCTTTCTGACTGGCCTTTGAGTCGAAATGACTTGTTACCTTCACTTTTCCATGCGAGTAAATTCCTCAGATAATAAACTGCTTTAAACATTTACCTGTTTCTAGGTCATTATTTCTATCAAAGTGGGAATAAAACCAACCACAGGTTCCTCTTACCACAGACTGGGTCCCAGGAGAGGCTTACCAGACAGCTCATGAGAAGACTGGACTTTTCTTCTGTTCCTCCAGTGACTGAAAATTCAGGTGTGTGGGGACAATGTGCACTGTGCTCATTTATACTACCCTCTAAACAGGCACGAAGCTTCTGCTCTGTCAACTCAGAAGACTACAAAATAAAAAAAGTTCAACCTCATCTCAGTGACTTGATAGCCAACAGATGGAAAATCCTCATTCCTCATGCCAACCAATATAACTGTGGCTCACTGTGATGGCTTGAGCCTTAAAGACACTCTTGGGCCCATGACTGTACCAAGACCTCTTAACCCATCTCCATTTAACTGCGTCTCCAGATTAACCAATGCCCTCAACTTCTGCTGTCAAACACACTGATGGCCACTCATGGCAGGAAGAACACTCAGAGATTGTAGGCTACTTTCCAGCCTCCCTCTGCCTCTGCCCCCACCAGCTGAGTGCATCCTTACCAACAACTAGCAGTATATGCTCCCAGGTCTGCTTGGGTTACTTGAACTTGCTACTGTAACTCAGTAACGCTAATTACTTATTATGTAAATCAATGATACAAGGGAATAATAATGAAGTTTTATTTTTATAATAATAAGTGGAAAGTTTAGGAAACAAAAAGATGAGCTGCACTGAGACTCTCACCAAAAAGATGAGCTGCACTGAGATGAGTGCAGTGAGACTCTGCACTCCAGACAGTGAGACTCTGTCTCAAATAAAATAAAAAATAAAACAGGTGACTCAGCTCTCCAATCAGCAGGGCCCCACTCAAAGGCTGGCAAATAAATTTATGTGTTTGAAACTTACCATAAAACATTTTATTTTTATAATTTGCCTCTTTAACCAATCGCTCAATTAACTGGCAAACTTGCAGTCCCCGTCATGCCAGATAAAAGGGCTTTTTCTGTATTTTAAGATTACTGAAGGCCGGGCGCAGTGGCTCACACCTGTAATCCCAGCACTTTGGAAGGCTGAAGTGGGTGGATCACGAAGTCAGGAGTTCGAGACCAGCCTGGCCAAGATGGTGAAACCCCATCTCTACTAAAAATAAAAAAAAAATTAGCTGGGCATGGTGGCAGTCACCTGTAATCCCAGCTACTTGGGAGGCTGAGGCAGGAGAATGACTTGAACCCGCAAGGCAGAGGTTGCAGTGAGCCAAAATCACTGTCCAGCCTGGGCGACAGAGTGAGACTCCATCTCAAAAAAAAAAAAAAAAAAAAAAATTACTGAAGCTTAAATTCTGAATTACGTATGTCTTCATATATAGAAAATTTTTATGAAACGTCAGATACAGGCATTTCCAATCCCAAGCTTAGGTCTCCATAAAAACCTTAAGCGGTGGCGGCTCTCCAGGGCCCTAAAGGCTCTGATGTGTACTGTTTGCCAATTTTCATGCCATAGATATTCTCATCATGGCTGATTTGAAGCTACCAATGTGACACCACTGAACATAAAACTGGGAAGAAATATGCACAATGGGCTCCAAGTCAGCGCTGGAGGATCTTCAAGAAACTAGATCCGCGTGGGAAGAAGTATCATGAAATCTGTGCGTGGAACACTCACATGAGATGGGATGGACAGGCCACACTGACACACCACCACACCGCCTGTGATTCTCAGGTTGTACCTGGAAGCAGAATTAGGATCCCAGAGCATCATGGCCACCAGACCTGGATCTCCAAACCTTTTCAGGCAACAAATCTGGGGGGAGATTCCACTCACCTTGGAGTGGGGAATGGGAACAAATAATGCTGAAAAGGTTTTAAAAACTCTTACTTTGTACATACAGGACAGATGAGTGGGTTTGCCTCCCACTCAGCCAGCATGATGCTGAGACACTTTTCATCAAACTGCAAGCTCTTCTCATACTCGCTGATGATGGACTGCTCTGCAAGGCAAAGGCAGTTGGAGTGCTTCACCATGCTTCAGCTGGCCCTGTATTTAATTCTAAGCTTCACTGTCAAAGGCTTCCTTCACACAAAGGAAAGATTTGGGCAAGACCACAATACCAATCACTGGTTTTTATGCTCTCTCAGGCTGGCTTCATCTTGCTGGATCCCTCACCCTCCTCTCTGTCCCCTTTTTGTGAGCACAAGAGGTGAAGTAGGCTAAGGGCCAAGGAGACAATTTTCACACACATCTCCAGAGGCCATAGGAGCACAGATACAGAATGTCAGGGTCCCACAGGCAACTAAAGAAAGTTGACAAACAGAACTGATTGCTGGCCGGGCACGGTGGCTCACACCTGTAATCCCAACACTTTGGGAGGCTGAGGCAGGCAGATCACTTGAGGTCAGGAGTTTGAAACCAGCCTGGCCAACATGGTGAAACCCATTTCTACTAAAAAACACAAAAAATTAGCCAGGCATGTGGCATCTATAATCTCAGCTACTCGGGAGGCTGAGGCAGGAGAATCACTTGAACCCGGGAGGCGGAGGTTGCAGTGAGCCGAGATTGCGCCACTGCACTCCAGCCTGAGTGACAGAGTGAGACTCTGTGTCAAAAAAAAAAAAAAAAAAAAAAAAAGAGAGAGAGAACTGATTTCTGATGCCAGGACGACCCTGCTAAGTCAAAAGAGATCTGTTTTCCAAGTATGTCCACATACTTGGAATCTGTGTTGTTCAGAATCTGTGTACTCATTCATTCAGCAAACATACAACAGTACCTAGTATGTGCTAGTCACAGGGGCACAAAGATGAAAAAGACTGTCATTGTTGAGCTCACAGTCTAGACATTAGGGAAGGGGTCAAAAAACTACAGTCACGCTTATTTGTTTATGTAGTGTCTATAACTGCTTTTCCACTAGAACTGCAGAGTTGAGAAATTGTGCTAGAGACCACGTGGTCTGTGAAGTCTAAAGTATTTGCTATCTGGCTCTTCACAAAAAGTCTGCCAACTTCTGCTTTAGAATGTTCCTTATGGCTGAGTACAGCACAACACAGTAAATCCTTGTCACTTCAGACTTATTAGTTAAATATGCCCCAAAATAAACATTTGGTGAGGCTTATGCTTCACCACTACGACAGGTTTTGTAGGTGGGGGGAAGGGAAAATCAATAAAAGAGATGATAACTTAAGGAATTTACAGTCTAACCAGAGTCAACAGCAACAGTCATTAACAACTAACACTTGCATGGCACTTATGTGTCAAATGCTATTTTAAATCCCTTACATATATTAACTTCTTCACTATTATTATCCTTATTTCATAGGTGAAGAAACTGAGGCACAGGGAAATTAAGTGCTTTGGTCGGTGCCACACAAAAGTAAAGCCAAGTGAATCTTAGAGGTATGACTCAAGAGTTTGTGCTCTTGCCTCACCATAATAATAGCTGTTGATTATTGAAAGCTCTCTATATGCCAGTCGATGCACTAAGTCTTGTATGCACGTTATTTAAGCCTTACAACAAATTTATAGGGTATTATCTCCGTTTTACAGGTCATAAAAATGAAGCCTACGGCTGGGGGGGTCATGCCTCATGTCTGTAATCCCAACACTTTGGGAGGCTGAAGTAGGAGGATGGTTTGAGTCCAGGTGTTTGAGACCAGCCTAGGCAACATAGTGAGACCCTGTCTCTACAAAAAATAAAAAAAATTAGGCTAGGCATTTTGGCTCATGCCTGTAATCTCAAAACTTTGGGAGGCTGAGGTGGGGGGATCACTTGGGACGAGGGAGGAGTTCGAGACCAGCCTGGGCAACATAGTGAGACCCTGTCTCTACAAAAAAATCAAAAAATTAGCTCAGTATGGTGGTGCACACCTGCGGTCCCAGCTACTCGGGAGGCTGAGATGAGAGGATTGGCTGAGCCTAGGAGGATGAAGCCACAGTGAGCCATGATTACATCACTGCACTCCAGCCTGGGCAACAGAGCAAGAACCTACCTCAAAAAAAAATACATAAATAAAATAATTTTTTGTCTTGTTTTTATCATCTTTAGCTAAAAAAAAAAAAAAAATTAATAAAAAAAAATTAGCCAGGGGTGGTGGCACACGCCTATGATCTCAGCTATTCAGAAGGCTGAGGTGGGAAGATCGCTTAAGCCCAGGAGGTCAAGGCTGCAGTGGGCCGTAATCACGCCGCTGCATTCCAGCCTGGGCAGAGACCCCGTCTCAAAACAAAAACAAAAATAAAAACCAAACAAGGCCTCATCAAATCAGGGCTACATGGAATAAATGACTTAACTATATAAGGTACAAAATTATGCTCTCTACACCATGCTATGGACACCTCCCTCAAGGAGTGGATGCTCACAGGCCCTGGGGAGTTAATAGAGAATGTGGCACTTAAAATGAACAGGGCAAGGGATCAGACCATGCACTATCACGTATCCTGTAAAATGGCAGGTTTACTTTTTTTTTTTTTTTTTAAGTGACAGGGTCTCCCTCTGTCAGCCAGGCTGGAGTGAGGTGGTACAATTATAGCTCACTGTACCTTAAATTCTTGGGTTCAAGTGATCCTCCTGCCTAAGCCCTCTGGCTGAGGGAGGCTACAAGTATGTGCTACCACACAGAGCTAATTTTTTTATTTTTTACTTTTGTAGAGACAGGGTCTTGTTATGTTGCCCATGCCGGTCTTGAACTGGCCTCAAGCAATACTCCTGCCTCAGCCTCTCAAAATGCTGGGATTACAGGCATAAGCCACCACCCTCAGTGAACTATTAACCCATTAATAGAGAGGCAGGATGGTAGGAGAAACATGGGAACTGGATTCACACAACTGATTTTGCTTCCCATCTCCTCCACTTACTAGCTGTATGACCTGCATGAGAACCACCTTCTGTTCTAATACTACTACCTTACAGGGCAGTCACATGGAGAAAACAGCATCATTAAATGAGAAGTTCTTAGCACAAAGCCTAGCACCCTGGAGACCCTTATTATTGAGAAGCTAGACAGCCAAGATGTCAGAGTACAAAAGGAGCCTTTTGGACACTTGACTGATGGAGGTAGACAAAGGGGACTTATAAACTAATCCTGATTGGAGGAAACGTCACAGCATTCGAGTAGCTAAATACAGGTAAGGAAGGACTACTACTAGGGGTTACCTTGGTTGATCAGCTCCTGTTGAATTTCCTCCAGCACAGCCATGTCTATCAGCTCCTCTAACTGGAAGACAAAGGGGAGGCATCAGAAGTTTGAAGTATTAATCACCAACCAAGCCCCACAATGATTCATACTTGGAGGCTGGCTTGAAGAACCCAGATTTACCAGACAAAATCAGTCCAGTCCTCCTGCAGAATAGGCTGACAGTGGGGTAATGCTGTCATACTGACAAGTCATCAATAAATGATCCAACTACCCAGTGACAAAATAATGGCACCCAATTTTGGAGAGACGATATAGGGTAGCAGTCAGGTACATATTCTTCCAAGGCTATGTAACCATAGGAAAAGTTCCTAGTCTCTGCAAATCTCAGTTTTGGCCTCTGTAAAGTGGGAATAAAATCTGTCTAAGAGGGTTACTGTGAGTACTAGTTGTGGTGATATAAGGCAAACATTGGTGTATTGTAGGACACACAAAAGCCACTGAATAATGCATCATTATTACACAGTGCGTTGATGGTTTCAAACAGTTGCCCACATTTTCTTACATACTCCTTACAATGCTGAAAACATTATCTTCTCATTTTATAAATGTGAAAACTAAACCTCAAAGAGGCAGACTGAAGTTAACAGTCAATAGCCAAATCAGGATTTGAATTCTGGAACTCCTAACTTCGAATCCAGTGCTCTTCCTGACACACTATAAATGGTTTTCCTTTCCACACATGGCTCCCAACGCTGGCTGAGATTAGAATCTGAAAGTTTCTGGAGACCTTTTTAGAAAGAGATTCCTGACATGGGCAGATCACTAGAGGTCAGGCGTTCAAGACCAGCCTGGCCAACGTGGTGAAACCCCATCCCTGCTAAAACAGGAAAAAAATTAGCCAGACATGGTGGTACACATCTGTAATCCCAGCTACTTGGGAGGCTGAGGCAGAAGAATCGTTTGAAACCAGGAGGTGGAGGTTGCAGTGAGCTGAGATCTTGCCACTGTACTCCAGCCTGGGCGATAGAGCAAGACAGAAAAAAAAAAAGAGAGAGAGAGAGAGGGAGAGAAAGAGATTCCTAGCCTATGCTTACTGAATCATAATTTCCAAGGGTGGAGGCAAGAAATGAAATTTCTTTCTTTGCCGGGGGCGGTGGCTCACGCTTGTAATCCCAGCACTTTGGGAGGCCGAGGCGGGTGGATCACGAGGTCAGGAGATCGAGACCACGGTGAAACCCCGTCTCTATTAAAAATACAAAAAAAATTAGCCGGGCGTGGTGGCGGGCGCCTGTAGTCCCAGCTACTCGGAGAGGCTGAGGCAGGAGAATGGTGTGAACCTGGGAGTCGGAGCTTGCAGTGAGCCGAGATTGCGCCACTGCACTCCAGCCTGGGCGACAGAGCGAGACTCCGTCTCAAAAAAAAAAAAAAAAAAAGAAATTTCTTTCTTTTTAGTTTCATAAACGATGATGTTGCAGTGATGAGCAGGTCTACCACCTGGTATTTCAGAACATTTCATCTAGACAAGTCTAACATTAAGGGTAGAAAAGCCTGGGGTAAAGGCTGTTGAATTATAAATGGACGTAGGGGAATGGTGGGTTTAGAGGACTCGAGGAAACAAGTAGAAGAGGACACAAGCTGTTCTTGGTGGTGCAGTCCCCCTCCCTGAAAACACATAGCCCAGCCTGACCTGAGCCAAGTCTTCTGGACAATTCTCCACTGAGTGCAAAGCATTCCACTCTTCTTCCATCACCTCTTGCACTAGAAAGCTGCTCTGAGCATTCCCTGGCCCACTGCTTCCGGCCTGGCGGTACCTGTTTAGGAGCCTGTCCCGGCTGTTTCTCATTCTCTCCAGGCATCTCTGGGAAAAAAGAACAATTTCTATTTTTTTAGGGGAAATTGCTAGGGGAATTTCCCTAGCAATTAGGGGGAAACAAAAAAGCATTTCTATTTTTAAAAAACACTCTTACATTAGTTGAGAAAACATTAAAGAAAGTTTATAGACACAAAATTTCAATGATAATACTAACTAGTGTTACTTTTGCATATTCCTCTGTAGAGATACATAAAATTACAATGCTTTATGCGTGTATTTACATAGAACCATATTTTTTATTCTAGCTTGCCAGTTTCCTTAATGGTCGTGTGCATAATAGCTCAGCAACCAATGTCCTATTACAGAACATTTATATTCCTTCCAAATTCTTGCTACTCTAGACATGGCTGGGTAACGGCCTTCCTGCACAGCAGCGTTTCTGAACTCAGGTTTTCAGCGTTTCTGAACTCAGCGTTTCTCAACTCCAACATTTGGCAATGCTTGGAGACATTTATGGTTGTCACAATTCTAGTTATAGGACTATTAGCATCTAGTGGGTAGAGGCCCGAGATGTGGCTTAAACAGCCCTCCACAACATATAAATATCTCCCTCAAAATGTCCACTGTCAAGGCTGAGAAACTCTGCTATATCTGCTGTCTTTCTTGGGTCGGGTTACTTTCTCGGGCATTACTTACTAGCAACCACACTGTGTTCAGAAGAGGCCAGAACTGAGGTGGAGCGCTCTTCTAAGCCTCAGTTTACTACTCTCTAGAATAGAAATCATCTCTATCTCACAAGACGAACGTAGATAAAGTGCCTCTCTCGGTGGCCACCTCCGCAGCAACAGTAGGTAGTGTTATTGCAGAGGTGCAAACGGTGATGTCATGACCACACTTTAAATTCAAAACAAAATCGAATCCAAAAACAAGGCTTTCTAGGACTTGACCGACCCGGGCTAATCTCACAGTCTACAGTCAGGAGGCCTGGGTTTGACCAGACCAGGCCCGCTCCGGCACCTGCTCCACGGAGCAGGGCTAAGGCGAAGGCAGGGAAGACGGCGGTCGCCGGGACGATCTTGCGCACCGGTTGCCGGGTGCGCAAACCCCACACCCACCTGCCGGAAAGCCTCTTTCCAAGGCGGCGAGCCCACCAGTTTGTACAGGGAGCGGCGTGGAGACCTCAACGACTCCGCCATCTCCTTTTCGCGCGAGACAACGCCGCAAGGCCCCTCCCGTGGCGGCGCGCACAGACCCCTGGGAGTTGTAGTTTCCGGGTGCTGACGGCGAATGGATCGCAGGGTATTCTGGGAAGTGTTGTCTTACCGACCGGCCCCACGAGGAGAGAGATTTAGGCATCCAAGCGAAATGTGTGAGGCCAGCCCAACCTGCACTGAGGGAGGTAAGTCTTGAGGGAAAGTTCTGGATGCCTGGGTTTACCCAGATGGAGGTGTCCAATAGGCAATTAGATACACAAGTCTCAGGCTCTCCCCAGGTGCTAGATTTCCAGCAGCACCACCGTTCTGTTGACTTCTCGTCCCGCCCCCCCTTGGGCTTCAGAAATAATGGTGATTGGCTTTCCCTTGGCGACGCCCCTGCTTGGTGAGCTGGCCTCGCCTTCGCCCCCTACCTGGCACGAGCCTCTCGAGCTTCCGGGCCTACTGCTCGGTGATTGGCCGAAGCAGTGAGTGGACGGCCGCGGATTGGCTGTGCTCAGCGGCGGGCTGAGCAACTGGAGTGAGGGGAGCAGTTGGGCCAAGATGGCGGCCGCCGAGGGACCCGTGAGCGACGGCGAGCTGTGGCAGACCTGGCTTCCTAACCACGTCGTGTTCTTGCGGCTCCGGGAGGGACTGAAAAACCAGAGTCCAGCCGAAGCTGAGAAACCAGCTTCTTCGTCGTTGCCTTCGTCGCCGCCGCCGCAGTTGCTGACGAGAAACGTGGTCTTTGGCCTCGGCGGAGAGCTCTTCCTGTGGGACGGAGAAGACAGCTCCTTCTTAGTCGTTCGCCTTCGGGGCCCCAGCGGCGGCGGCGGCGAAGAGCCCGCCCTGTCCCAGTACCAGGTAGTGCCAGGCCGATCTTGGAAGTGACCCTCACCGGGATCTGAACTAGTCTTTTTGTTCCTTTCCCCTCTTGGCTGTTTTTTCATCTTGCGGCGGGCGTTCCAGCGGTTTGACTCCGACACGGCCATACGCGGTCGCAGGGATTCAGGCTCTCTCGATGCTTACGGCCCGGAGGCCTGGGAGGAAGGAAAGGACCCTGGAATAGTCAATAAAAATACTAGTGATGGATGAGTGCTCTGGAGAAAAACGAAGTGGGCTAAAGGGGTTGAGAACGAGTGGGCGGAGTTGCTATTTTTAGTTTGGTCGGGAGAAACCTATTTCCTGACGTGACGCTTATAATAGGTATAGATCGTAACTTTCTCTGGCGTTGTGCACAACAAGTCAGGTAGCAGGTTTCAAAGCACCACGTTTCATGCTTGACATGGAGGAGAAAGTCTCTGTTAATTCTTCCCTCCGCAACGCCCGCTTTTGAAAATAAAGCCATACCCCAAATTGGGATTTTTGTTTTTGATTAGCCGACAGCATGTGAAAATGGGTGTGATCCAGAAAGTATTACACACTTGCTGTGATCAAATACTGGTTTATGGAAATGTTTATTTGTAATACATAGATTCTCTTAAAGATGAAAAAGTAAAGAGCTTGGTAGTCATTCTAAGGTATGACATCTGTTGTGTGCCCGGTCCAATTCTTGTTACCGAGAAGTGATTTAATTTTAATAAGACGCGGCCGGGCGCGGTGGCTCACGCTTGTAATCCCAGCACTTTGGGAGGCCGAGGCGGGCGGATCACGAGGTCAGGAGATCGAGACCACGGTGAAACCCCGTCTCTACTAAAAAAATACAAAAAATTAGCCGGGCGTGGTGGCGGGCGCCTGTAGTCCCAGCTACTCGGAGAGGCTGAGGCAGGAGAATGGCGTGAACCCGGGAGGCGGAGCTTGCAGTGAGCCAAGATTGCGCCACTGCACTCCAGCCTGGGCGACAGAGCAAGACTCCGTCTCAAAAAAAAAAAAAAATTTTTAATAAGACGCTAGCAGTCCTTCTGAAGTTTTGAAAATAGGGCAGGAGTCTACAGTCTACTGACTTACACAATTTCAGTTAAAAAGAATTATCAAGGCCGGGCGCGGTGGCTCACGCGTGCAATCCCAACACTTTGGGAGGCAGAGGCAGGTGGATCACCTGAAGTCAGGAATTCGAGACCAGCCTGGCCAACATGGTGAAACCCCGTCTCTACTAAAAAATACAAAAATTAGCCAGGTGTAGTGGCGCGCCCTTGTAATCCCAGCTGCTCAGGTGCCTGAGGCAGGAGAATCTCTTGAACCTGGGAGGTGGAGGTTGCAGGGAGCTGCACTGCACTACAGCCTGGGCAACAGAGCAAGACTGTCTCAAAAAATAATAATTACCAAATGTTCAGGACACAGTATTCTAATAACATTCTATACTGCTATGTAGCATTTGACACAATCATAATTTAATTATTTATTAATTATTTTGTGCCTTTTTTTTTTTTTTGAGACGGAGTTTCGCTCTTGTTGCCCAGGCTGGAGTGCAATGGCGGCATCTCGGCTCACCGCAACCTCCGCCTTCCGGTTTCAAGCGATTCTTTTGCCTCAGCCTCCCGAGTAGCTGGGGTTGCAGGTATCTGCCACCACGCCCGACTAATTTTTGTATTTTTAGTAGAGACGGGGTTTCGCCATGTTGGCCAGGCTGCGTGATCTGCTCGCTTCGGCCTCCCAAAGTGTTGGGATTACAGGCGTGAGCCACTGCTCCCGGCCGTTTTTGTTTTTTGGTTTTTTGAGGCAGGATCTCACTCTGTTGCCCAGGCTGGAGTGCAGTGGTGCAATCTCAGCTAACTGCAACCTCCACCTCCTGGATTCAAGCGATTCTCCTGCCTCAGCCTCTTGAGTAGTTAGGATTACAGGCCCACGCCACCATACCCGGCTACTTTTTGTATTTTTAGTAGAGACGGAGTTTCACCATATTAACCAGGCTGATCTGGAACTCCTGGCCTCAGGTGATCCACCCGTCTTGGCCTCCCAAAGTGCTGGCATTTCAGCCGTGAGCCATGGCACTCTGCCTCTGTCTTCTTTTCTAGACTGTAAGCTCCAAGGCAGGGGCTGGGTCTGCTCTTGTCATTTTTTAAAAATGTATTTTATTTTTTATTTTTGAAATGGGGTCTTTCTCTGTTGCCCAGGCTGGAGTGCAGTGGTGTGATCATGGCTCATTGCAGCCTCTTCTGTCAGGGGTCGAGTGATCCTCCCACCTCAGCCCCTGGAAGTAGCTGGGACTACAGGCATGTGCTACCACGCCTGGCTATTTACTTATTTTTGTATGTCCAGCATACAAAAATGCTGGAGTTCCCAGAATTTATAAGCTCTCAGTAAATATTGGTGACTATCTCAATAACCTTCACTCCTCCAGAATCTCAAAACCTTAGAGATGGGGAAGAAAGCAGCTTATCATGAGTTGTAACTTTCGATGTTAAAAAAAAGCATGAGTAAGCTGGGTGTCGTAGCTCTAGCCTATAATCAGCACTTTAGGAGGCCAAGGTAGAGGCAGGTGGAGCTTGTGAGCACAGGAACAGGTGTTCGAGACCAGCCTGGGCAACATGACGAAACCCCCATCTCTACAAAAAAACCTTTTTAATTAGCTGGGAGTGGTGGTGCACACCTGTAGGCCCAGCTCCTCTGGAAGCTGAGGTGGGAAGGACACTTGAACCCCCACAGTAAAGGCTGCAGTGGGCCACCACTGCACTCCAGCCTGGGTGACAGAGCAAGACTGTCTCAAAAAAAAAAAAAAAAAAAAAATTCGTGAGTTAATGGTACAAGTGTGAGTACTTATCCAGAGTTTTATTATCCTATAGTTGTAGTAAACTAAAATATTACTGTGATTTCAAGTAACTGCCACCTATATTTATATTAAAATTAACTATGTTGACTGGTTTGCTTTAATTTTCAGAGATTGCTTTGCATAAATCCACCGCTGTTTGAAATCTATCAAGTCTTGTTAAGCCCAACACAACATCATGTAGCACTTATAGGAATAAAAGGACTTATGGTATTAGAATTACCTAAAAGATGGGGGAAGAATTCTGAATTTGAAGGTGGAAAATCAACAGTGAATTGTAGGTAAGTCGTATACTATTTATCTGTATAATTTATTATATATACAGAAAATTGTTCAAGACCAGTGGTTCTTAAGCATGCTTAGTATACTACTCTTAAAACATTAGAGCACTCCTTGTGGTCTGCAGACTGGCTTCTGTGTTATCGATGTTTATAGTATATGTGTGATTGATTGTACTTTTATTCTGCCTAAAGTACCACATTGCTGTCTCATTGGAGGCTAGGCCATTCTTTCAATTAGGTAGAAGTAAGATTTTGTAAAACCAGTTATTATCTGTCAGCCAGAAGTTTGCCAGAAGTATAAATATTTTATATATGTGTGTGTGTGTGTGTGTGTGTGTGTGTGTGTATTTTTTTTTTTTTTTTTGAGATGGAGTCTTGCTCTTGTCACCCAGGCTGGAGTGCAGTGGCACAATCTCGGCTCACTGCAAGCTCTGCCTCCTGGATTCAGGCGATTCTCCTGCCTCAGCCTTCTGAGTAACTGGGATTACAGGCAAGCGCTACCATGCCCAGCTAATTTTTGTATTTTTAGTAGAGACGGAGTTTCACCATGTTGGCCAAGCTGGTCTTGAACTCCTGATCTCAAGTGATTCACCCACCTTAGCCTCCCAAAGTGCCGGGGTTATAGGTGTGAGCCACCGCACCTGGCCTATTTTTATATAATTTCTTTTTCAATAAATCCAGAAAAGTGAATCTGAAAGATCTACTGTAAAAGAGTACAGATGCTTTTCAACTTACGATTGGGTTATGTCCCGATAAACCCAATGTAAGTTGAAAATGCATTTATTGCTGACAACACAGCAGAGGATCCCCGATTTAGGATGGTTCAACGTAGGATTTTCAACATTATGATGGGTAACCCCATCATAAGTCATAAGGAACTCCTCAATTTATGTTGGGTTATGTACTGGTAAACCCATTGTAAAGTTGGGGATCATCTGTATAAGGCAGAAACTACTTTTAGCTCCACAACTTGTAAGTTGAGTCCCCTTAAACTGTTTACTTTCTAAATCTCTGTTTCCTCATTTTAAAAATAGGATTGATAATATCTGCCCTTGTAATTTCCTTACAGGGTTAGTAAAAAGATCAAATGAGATACTATATCTGAAAACACTTGTATAAATATGTATCAATCCTAAGTCAAACCATCCTAAAATGTATATGTACGTAGGAAATATGCTATAATTTGGGGCCAGGCACAGTGGCTCACACCTGTAATCCCAGCACTTTGGGAGGCCGAGGCGGGTGGATTGCCTGAGCTCAGGAGTTTGAGACCACCCTGGGCAACATGGTGAAACCTCATTTCTACTAAAATACAAAAAATAAGCTGGGTGTGGTGGCACACACCTGTAGTCCCAGCCACTCAGGAGGCTAAGGCACAAGTATTGATTAAGTCCGGGAGGCAGAGGTTGCAGTGAGCCGAGATCACACCAGAGAGTTATCTCAATAATAAACAATAAAATTTAATAATAATTTAATAATTTTAAAATAATAATTATTTTTGCTCTGTAGCCCAGGCTGGAGTGCAGTGGTGTGATCTCAGCTCACTGCAAAGTCCTCAGCCCAGGCTGGAGTGCAGTGGCTCGAGCTCAGCTCACTGCGGCCTCCGCCTCCTGGGTTCCAGCGATTCTTCTGCCTCAGCCTCACGGGTAACTGGGATTACAGGCACGGGCCACCACACTTGCCTAATTCTTGTATTTTGAGTGGAGACGGGGTTTTACCATGCTGGCCAGGCTGGTCTCAAACTCCTGACCTCAGGTGATCCACCCGCCTCGGCCTCCCAAAGTGCAAAGATAGACGTGAGCCATCGCACCCAGCCAATGTGCTATAATTTAGAAGATATTTTTATTTCAATTCTTTGATATTGACTGAATAGATGCCTTGAATGCCCTCTCAGCATGATTTCAGGGAAATAAATTTGAAGGAAAGAGAATCAAAGAGTGTTAAAATAGAAATTTCTTTAGGTCCTGGCGCGGTGGCTCATGCCTGTAATCCCAGGACTTTGCGAGGCCGAGGTGGGCAGATCACCTGAGGTCAGGAGTTCAAGACCAGCCTGACCAACATGGAGAAACCCCCTCTCTACTGAAAATACAAAGTTAACTGGGCGTAATGGCAGGTGCCTGTAATCCCAGCTACTTGAAAGACTGAGGCAGGAGAATCACTTAAACCTGGGAGGCGGACCGGGCGCGGTGGCTCACGCTTGTAATCCCAGCACTTTGGGAGGCCGAGGCGGGCAGATCACGAGGTCAGGAGATGGAGACCACGGTGAAACCCCGTCTCTAGTAAAAAATACAAGGCCGGGCGCGGTGGCTCACGCTTGTAATCCCAGCACTTTGGGAGGCCGAGGCGGGCGGATCACGAGGTCAGGAGATCGAGACCGAGACCATGGTGAAACCCCGTCTCTACTAAAAATACAAAAAATTAGCCGGGCGTAGTGGCGGGCGCCTGTAGTCCCAGCTACTCGGAGAGGCTGAGGCAGGAGAATGGCGTGAACCCGGGAGGCGGAGCTTGCAGTGAGCCGAGATTGCGCCACTGCACTCCAGCCTGGGCGACAGAGTGAGACTCCGTCTCAAAAAAAAAAAAAAACCTGGGAGGCGGAGGTTGCAGTGAGCCGAGATTGTGCGGTTAACACTCCAGCCAGGGCAACAAGAGAGAAACTCCATCTTAAAAAAAAAAAGAAGTTCCTTTAGAAGATTTTCATCCAAGTTGTACAAAATGTTTTGGAAAATTATTGTCTTTATTTTAGTACCACTCCAGTTGCTGAGAGATTTTTCACCAGTTCCACCTCTCTGACTCTAAAGCATGCTGCATGGTATCCAAGTGAAATCCTGGATCCCCACGTAGTGCTGTTAACATCAGACAACGTAATCAGGTAAATTTTATTTTTCTCTCTCTTGAAGCCTTGCGAGTGGGAAACCTCTGTTTCTGTTTGCCAATTAACAGCTCAGCATAGAACGAAGTGAGTCATTGAATGAGTCAGTGCTTTTATTGGATGGCTGTTGTAACCCATTCTCAATCATAAGAATTGCCTAACTGCTCTAACTTACCACTATTCCTTCTCAACTAGTCTTCCTCCCTCCAGGTATCTCCTTTCCTAATCTGACACATTAGAATAATCTTCCCAAAACTCTTTCATCAGGTCACCCTTTTGGTAATAATGTAGCATAAAGGAGAGAGAATGTAAGTGTAAATTGAGAGATTTGAATTCTTGTCCCACCTCCTTTTCTGTTATCTTTGAGATCTTGAGCTTTTTAGGGGTTGGGCGGGCTCAGTTTCCAATCTTTTAAGTTGAGCAGGTTTGATTCAATAGTTTCTAAAGCCCCTTCCAAGCTTTGCACTCTATGATTAAATGCCCTAATGCTACATAGATTTCTACTCTATTATCAGCTAACTTTCTGGATCGGCCTTACGTAAAAAGTTACTGGGAGGACTCAGCAGAGGTACAGTTACCTTCAGTTTTATTTTTCGTAATCACTGCTTTTATCTGTGCTGTACTAAATCTTCCTTCACTGCTGAATGACTCACCCCTTAATGGTGTCTTATACAGATCCCCATAGCTTTCTCGTTACTTCTAGTTATGAAAACAGTGTGTCCAGTTTAAAACTCATCTTGGCCAGTTGCAGTGGCTCACACCTGTAATCCCAGCACTTTGGGAGGCCAAGGTGGGAGGATCACTTGAGCCCCTATATTCAAGACCAATGTGGGCAATACAGTGAGATCCTGTCTCTGCAAAAAAATGAGCTGGGCATAATGGCATGTGCCGGTAGTCCCGGCTACTCAGGAGACTGAGGTAGGAAGATTGCTTGAGCCCAGGAGTTTGAGGCTGCAGTGAGCCATGATCATACCACTGCACTCCACCCTGGGTGACAGAGTGAAACCCTGTCTAAAGAAAATAAAAATGTCAAAAGCTATTTGATCTCAAATCTATTTCACAACTATGTCCTGGCCCTTTTGTAGGTCAGACCTGTGTTTTGTGGGATCAGAAGTGATTGGAGAGTGTGCGGTCTGCTCTTTCACTCTTCCTCTTATCCCAGCACTTTGGAGCATAGGGTGAAGTGTAAGGAATGGGCTGCCTCCTCCTTCCTCCAAATCTAACTCCTTCAGTGTGGGGTAGGGGAGTGGGATAGGTGAGGCAGAGATCTTACTGAACTGATAGCCTATGAGTGATGGGGAAGTATGCCTGATCTTGTTTTAATCTCGTTCCATCTGTCACTAGTGAACTCTGTTGATGTGGTAGTCTCTGCATAGATGGTGTGTTTGTGTGTGTGTGTGTGTTGGAGGGCAGTGTTGAACTTCCAGCTCCCCCCATCACTGAGGAGCTCTGGCTCCCATTGGCTCCTGTCAGTTCTCTATGCCCTGAATCCTCTCTCAAGATGGGGTACAGTATACCTTATCTGCAGGGTGTATGTTCCCAGACCCCCCAGTGAATGCCTGAAACAGTAGATGGTACTGAACGTGATATGTGTGTATTGCTATTATTGCTATGTTTTTTCGATCTTATAACTGAGACAGCTACTAAGTGACTAAGGGACATTCAGCTAGGAAATGCACCAATCTCCCTTATTACAGGTACCTCCACATCTGGCTGTTTCCTAGAGCCTTCCCTGCCCACCCATTTGGCTTTGGAGTTCAGGGTAGAGAAAAAGGAGAGGGAAAATCTTCCTATTACAAACATTATACTGTACTCCTAAGGAATCTTTGACATCCTCTCTTCTTAGTCTTCCTTTTATACTATGATGGAAAAGGAAATGGTGGGAAGATAGCATAGGTACAGTTCTTAAGCCCCAAAGGAAGTATCTGGCCCCAAATATTGAAGGTTCTTTTTTAAAATACGTGGTACTTAACACTTCTGTTTTCCTAAGCTTTGGAGCTTTTAGGCAATTTCAGAGCAAAAGGAAATTTTCACCGAATGCCTTGTTGCACCTTCTTTTTCTTTCACTGTTCCCGGTACAACATTATTGTCTAGTATTTTTGTGTATTTTGAAGTTAGTAACGCTTGTAGGAACCTAGGAAGACCGTAATAAATGTGTATTCAAATGGATCAAATTATCATTAAAAACATTTATTAAATACTTAATGTGGCATTTTATTGATATTGGAAGAAACCAAGTTTAAAAATTCTTAGTGGCATCAGACAAAATAAGTGATTATAAGGGACATTGGATTTATAAAATGACATTACTGGCCTTTTGAAATTTCCCTCTTTCACGATAGCCTTATATGCTGTGAAATGTAGGTTACTTTAAATTAAAATAATTTTAGTTAAAAAAATTCAGTATTATACTTTCCCATGAAAATAGAGATGATATGATATTGGGTTTGTTTGTTTGTTTGTTTGTTTGTTTTCCGAAATGGAGTCTCGCTCTGTCTCCCAAGCTGGAGTGCAGTGGCGTGATCTTGACTCACCCCAGCGTCCAGCTCACTGCAACCTCCGCCTCCCAGGTTCGAGCGATTCTCCTGCCTCAGCCTCCCGAGTAGCTGGGATTACAGGTGTGTGCCACCACACCCGAATAATTTTTGTATTTTTAGTAGAGACGGGGTTTCATCATGTTGGCCAGGCTTGTCACGAACTCCTGGCCTCAAGTGATCCGCCCACCTCAGCCTCCCAAAGTGCTAGGATTACAGGTGTGAGCCACCGTGCCTGGCCGATATTGGGTTTTTATGTAACAAACACATAAATAGATTTGCAGGCTAAATATCACTCACTCTGTCAGCCAGTTGGCATACAAAGAATAAGATATGGTTCTTTCTCTGGTGGGATTTGGTGTCTAATAGACAGAGATAGAGGTTTGTAGTTGAAGGAAAACTGACAAGCTTAGGAGCAATAGTGAGATGCCTGGACAAGGCGAGTATAGCTAAGGGCTCAGGACGTAAGTGACAGAGGTGCGATGGTATAGAATAGGCTGTTAAAGGGTATTGGTAAGGATAGAGAACATTTCTTCAGGCCCCAGTGAAACTTCCTCATGCAGTTAAAGAATAAATGAAGTAGACTACTTTGCAACAGCAAGATTTGTGCAAAGAAATAGTTGTGATAAGTGGTAGAAAATTCTCAAGAACTGACTAGATGGAGAGGAAAGTGCAGTTTTGGGAAACGAAAAGAGAATTTTAAGTGCTGGTTTTCTTCTCTTTTGGTTGCTAGAATTTACTCACTACGTGAGCCCCAGACACCCACTAAGGTGATTATACTTTCAGAAGCCGAAGAGGAAAGTCTAGTACTCAATAAAGGGTAAGTTTTTATTTGAGTCATGAAATGGTTTTTTTAATTAGCTTATTGGGATTATAAATGCAATTTTAACAGGTTGCAAGGTTTTTCAGAGGTGACTAGTATGCTTTTGGTAATGTGAGAAGTAAGTGTATTTTTAGTAGAAACAGGGTTTCGTCGTGTTGGCCAGGCTGGTCTGGAATTCCTGGGCTCACGTGATCCTGTTGGTCTCAGCCTCACAAAGTGCTGGAATTACAGGCCTGAGCCACCATTCGTTTATCACCTTTGTATGTGATAAAGAAACTAAGATAATATCTTGCATTGATGTTTGCTCTCTCAACTATATGAAATTGTGATTTCATTTTAACCATATTTATTAACTTTGTATTGAACTAGAATCTTCCTGAATACACTAAATTTTAAAATATAAAAACAGCATGGTTTTATGATTTGCCTTCTTGATATACATGTAATGTATATTTGCTGTAGAAAATTGAGAAAAATAGATCAAAGTATTAAGAAGAAAATGAAAATCTTTTGTAATCTCCTATAGCTATAGTCTGTTTCAATACAGCAGCCAAAGTTTAATCAGATCATTCTACTTTAATCTACAGTTTAATCAGATCATTCTACTTCTCTGCTCTCCATACCCCATTAATTTCCCAGAGTCTTTACCTATAAAGGGTCCACAGGTATGCCACCTGATTGCCTTTCCAGCTTCATTCCTCCCTCTGTGCCCTGGCTCTCTGGGCTCCAGGCACCTTGGCCTCCTTGCCATTCCACAGACATTAAGCACTTCTACCTTAGAGCATTTGCTCTCCACCTCAACTGCTCCTTCCCTAGTTAACCATGGACTTGCTTTCTTACTTCCTTCAGATCTTTGCTCAAATATCTTATCAGAGTCTTTCCTATACCAAGTAGTCTAAAGTAGCACCTCCATCAATACCCTCTTACCCTACTTTATTTTTCTTCATGATATTTTCTGAGTTTATGTTCCATCTTTATTTCTTCTCTTTTTGTGGTATATCTCTCTCTAGAGGGCAGGGCATTTGTTTAATTCACTGACATATTCCCAGACCCTAGAAAAGTACCTGGCACAGAGTAGGTGCTTTGCAAGTATTTGTAGAACTTACAGATCCTGCTGCTCAGAGACAACTGTTGACGTTTTCATGTGTTTTCCTGTTTCCTTTTTGCATTTATGTGTGTGTATGTATATAATAAATTTTTGCTATTTGTATATCTGTGTATTTAAACTATTTAAGATGAGAGTAGAACCAAATAATTTTATGGCCAGCTTTTTTCACTTCATTTCATGAGAATTTTTTTTTTTTTTTTTTTTTTTGAGACGGAGTTTCGCTCTTGTCGCCCAGGCTGGAGTGCAAATGGCACAATCTCGGCTCACTGCAACCTCCGCCTCCCAGGTTCAAGCAATTCTCCTGCCTCAGCCTCCCAAGTAGCTGGGATTACAGGCACCTGCCACCACGCCCAACGAATTTTTGTATTTTTAGTGGAGACGGGGTTTCACCATGTTGGCCAGGCTGGTCTGGAACTCCTGACCTCAGGTGATCCACCTGCCTCGGCCTCCCGAATTGCTGGAATTACAGGCGTGAGCCACCGCACCCAGCTGAGAATTTTTAAATGTTAACATTCTTCATAATCATTTTTTGTCTTTTCAATCCATTGCCTACAAATTCCATACATACCCACCTCCTGTTATTAGACATTTTGTGTTTTTGTTTTGTTTTATTTTTCTTTTTACTTTTTGTTGTTTTTGTTTTTAACAAGTTGGTTTTCACATCTCTTTCCAGAAGGGCATATACCGCATCTCTAGGAGAGACAGCAGTTGCATTTGACTTTGGGCCGTTGGCAGCAGTCCCAAAGACTCTATTTGGACAAAAAGGCAAAGATGAAGTAGTGGCATACCCACTGTACATCTTATATGAGAATGGAGAGACTTTCCTCACATACATCAGTCTGTTACACAGGTAAGTCGAGGTGGTCACCCACCTGAAATGAAAACTCAGTTTGGGCTCCAGTAGAGATCGTTGAGGCTGGACTTGGGAGCCATGTTTTTGAGTCTGTGGAAATGTTGCAGCCTTCAGGTGCTTGGTTTGCGTATTTTTGAGAAAGAGTTAGTACAGGTCATTTGGCCTTTCATTTCTTCATATTATTTGGGTAAGTTCTATAGAATTCTCGGATAATCACTTATAATAGGCCTGGATTTGTGTTCACAAATTCTAGTTATCCGAACAAGTGCTTATTGTTTATCTTATATGAACAAGACACCACATAGGCGTGGTAATCTGGTATCTTATGTCCCAGTTGTGGGGAGAAAGATACATACACATGAAAAAATACTATCCATACCACAGTATTGGTGCACAGACAGTAAGAATCTAGAGGAAGGAGAGATCATTCTGACTGGGAGGTTAAGGAAATTTTCGTAGAGCAGGAGTGATGTCGTGTGACTTAAAGGTCTCATTCAGGATTAAATGAAGTATCAAGGAAGGGTGAGACCATTTCTGTCAAGGGCAGCATAGAGTCTGAAAATAAGCAAGTGCAAGTGTCATTCAAGCTTAATTTATTAGACATTCTGGACTAGAGCTGAGGATTCATGTAGGGAGCATTAAGTTATAAAGCTAGAGTATCTCTCCCGAGAAAATTTGCTGACATTAAAAATACCTCGTTAAAGAGTGAGTGTGGGTTTTTTTCTGTAGGAATAAGGTAGTAGGAAGCCAGTGATGGTTTCTGAGCAGAAGGACAAAACAATTGGTTAGGGAAGGGACTGGGACAGAGACTTTTAAAGAAGCTTTTGCAAAATTGAGCTTATAATTTCTGAGAGTTTGAACTTGGGTGGTAATAGAACAGAGGGAAAAATGAAACACAGTAGATAACAACAAAGGAAGGATAAATAAGACTTAGTTACTGTTTGGATAAGGGAGTGTGCCATGAACAGAAACAGGTCAGTAAAGGCAGCTAATTGGGGGAGAAGGTTTATTTCTAAATAAATCAGTGTAAGATAGTATTGGACCAATAAAATGGAAATATTCCATGGACAGTTGGAAATACAGGATGATGAGAGACAAGAATTAAAATAGAGGTATGAGAATCATCTGTCATGGTGAGAGAGTCTATACAGGATAAGAGTTTGAGGGAAAACTGCAGAGGCATAAGGCCAAGGGCTGAGCATTAGAGTTTATTCGCTTGTAAATCGACTTAACAGATACTTACTTATTCAGGGCCCACTCTGGCAGAAGATGGAAATACAAGATTGAAGGCAAGGTTCCTGCCTGTGGTTCCTTACCTACCAGAAGGGCATACAACTAAACCAGTAACTATAGTACAGTGTCATGTGCTCGGGGCATCACCAGGTTCTTCAGGAGTGTGATGGAGTAAATGAGTAGGCCTGCTGATCTTGGAAGACTTTAAGGAAATGCTATTACAAAAGCTTGAACTTGAAGGATTCACTAGACAGAATCGGAAGTGGGTACAGGAGAGAGACTAGAGTATGCAAAACCATAAAGATGAGAAAGATGAAAGAGCTCGGTAGGTTACAGAATGGTGAGGATTCACTATTGAGTGCATTCTCCTTGGCAGAAATGTTCTCTGCCTTTCACACATGATCTCAGGAGGATTTTGTGGTAACATTAGTACCTTCCCTTACCCTTTCTCCTCTTACTGCTAAGCCCTCATTTGTCCAAACCATGATCTGCCTAGTAACCTTAGCCCAAAACCCAAAAGTTTTCTTCATCCTTGCATTTCATCAGTCCCAAATTTCTATTGATTTTGTGATTAAAATTTTTCGGAAGTATACACCAAGCTTGTCCAACCCACGGGCTGCGTGCAGCCCAGGACAGCCTTGAATGCAGCCCAACACAAAATGGTAAAGTTTCTTAGAACATTATGAGGTTTGTTTGCGATTTTCTTTTCTTTTCTTTTTTTTTAAAGCTCATCACCTATTGTTAGTGTATTTTCTGTGTGGCCCAAAACAATTCTTCCATTGTGGCCCAGGGAAGCCAAAAGATTGGACACCCCTGGTTATACACCCTTCTCT
This sequence comes from Hylobates moloch, assembly GCF_009828535.3. Classification (NCBI taxonomy): domain Eukaryota; kingdom Metazoa; phylum Chordata; class Mammalia; order Primates; family Hylobatidae; genus Hylobates; species Hylobates moloch. Next base: position 36,462,131 of record NW_026652294.1, on the reverse strand, counting down.
GCATTCCTCTGTCCCTGCTTCAGAACTGCATCATCTGCCTACTTCACCATCTGCCTACTTCACCATCTGCCTGGGTTATTTTCTTGAGTAGTTTCCCCAAATCCCATTTTGGACCCTTCCATGTCTTCCTCCCTAAGGACTGATTTGTAAAGCTCCATCACTTGATTTAAACCTCTAGTGATATACTGTTACCCGGCAGATAGATTTCGAATATTTAACATAGCACACGAGATTGTGTACTTCATAAGCCAGTCCTGGATGTCTGTCTAGCTATTTTGCCGTTGCCTTCGACGTTGTACTTTGCCTCCCATCGTACTAAATAAGTTTTCTTGTTCTTCCAAAAGATTTTGTACTTCCGAAAAATTTTAATCACAAAATCAATAGAAATAGTTCCTTGTCTTTCGTGTTTCCAGGACTTTGCATAAACTGATCTCTAGCTTGGAATGCTCAATAACCCCCTTCCCAGAAATCATTCTTTCTCTGTTTTTCTTATTTATTTGTGTTAGCTTTCTTCATTATCTTTGTATCTTTTTGTCATTCCTTTGTACACCGTAAATCCTTCTGTTGTTGCACTTATCGCATGGTATAGTAATTCTGGTTAAATGTCTGCCTCATCAACTAAACCATCATTCACTGGGAGTATCATCTAGCACTCAATAATAAGTATTTGTCAAATCAGATTTAATATGGGGATCCAAAGCCTTGAAGAGAAGCTACATTTTAGAAGAAAGGATTTGGTAGTCTTGGAATATAGATGGTAGTTAAAACGAGGCATAGTTCAATAGGCTCTCATTTAAGTGTGTATTTTGAAAAAAAGTCAAAGCATACAACAGAATCCTGGAGAACACCAATATTTAAGAGACAGAAATTAGAAAAGGACATTAGAAAATTGTATTTAAAGAGGTAGGGGCCAGGCGCGGTGGCTCATGCTTGTAATCCCAGCACTTTGGGAGGCCGAGGCGGGCGGATCACGAGGTCAGGAGATCGAGACCACGGTGAAACCCTGTCTCTACTAAAAATACAAAAAATTAGCCAGGCGTGGTGGTGGGCGCCTGTAGTCCCAGCCACTCGGACAGGCTGAGGCAGGAGAATGGCGTGAACCTGGGAGGCGGAGCGTGCAGTGAGCCGAGATCGCGCCACTGCACTCCAGCCTGGGCAACAGAGTGAGACTCCGTCTAAAAAAAAAAAAAAAAAAAAAAGTAGGAAGAGAGAACTACAAGAAAGAATTGTTACAGCTGTTAAGGATATTGAGTAGCAGTAATTGTTAACCAGTGATAACTGCAGCAGAAGGTTAAGTGCATTTTGGATTTAGCAAATCTCACAGGTGACGTTTGCCACAGTAGCTTCAGTGGAGTGGTGAAAGCATAAACCATAGTAAATTTAGGGCAAGGGTTTTCAACCTTTGTACTATTGACATTTTGGTCTGAATTATTGCTTGTTTTAGAGGTGCTATGCTGTGGGGGAATGTTTAGCGGCCTCTATCTATCCTCTAACCACTAGATGCTAATACCTCCCCCCACATTGTGACAACCAGTTGCGACAAGCCAAAATGTCTTCAGACATTGCCATTGTCCACTAGGGGAAAATTATCTCTGGTGGTAGAATCTGAGTGGGAAGGTGAGAAGATGGAGTATTGGGAATATACTACATTTATAATGAGGGTATGATAGCTGGAATGGTTTTATGGGATGAGCGTGCTTATTGTCAACATTTCCTAAATATGTTTTTACTCCTTCTTTAGCCCTGGAAATACTGGAAAGCTGTTGGGTCCATTGCCCATGCATCCTGCGGCTGAAGATAACTATGGTTATGATGCGTGTGCTATACTCTGCTTACCCTGTGTCCCCAATATCTTAGTGATCGCCACTGAATCAGGAATGCTGTATCACTGTGTCGTGCTAGAAGGGGAAGAAGAAGATGACCACACGGTAATTGCAGGCTGCTGTGGGTGTTTGTATCTTCAACACCTGGCATAGTTCCTGACCCAATATGAATGCTTAATATATGAGAAGGGATTTTAACTTATTTATGGAACTTCTGATATTTTGGAAATTAAACAGTTAAAAAAGTAGCTGAAGCACACTTAGCAATCTAAGTGGAAAGAAGTTAGAAGGTTGCCCAACTTACTTGGTCCACCAGTCTGCATGTTACTTTCTGGTCTATACTGCAATCTTCAGGGACAGATACAAAGAGCCTTGGAATCACTGAATTGGCTTTTTTCACAAACATCTTCCTAAAGGAAGAGAGACGTTTTGTCTTCAGAATAACAGTGCACTGTTAGGATAGAGGTGGAATTAAGAATTTGAAAGCGCTGTTTGACCCAGCTTTTTTTTTTTAATTTTTTTTATTATTATTATTTTTTTGAGATGGAGTTTCGCTCTTGGTGCCCAGGCTGGAGTGCAGTGGCATGATCTTGGCTCACTGCAACCTCTGCCTCCTGAGTTCAAGCGATTCTCTTGCCTCAGCCTCCCCAGTAGCTGGGATTACAGGCGCCCACCACCACGCCCGGCTGATTTTTTGTATTTTTAGTAGAGACAGGGTTTCAGTATGTTGGCCAGGCTGGTCTCGAACTCCTGACCTCAGATGATCCACCCGATTCGGCCTCCCAAAGTGCTGGGATTACAGGCATGAACAGCCGCACCCGGCCCTGACCCAGCTTTTTGCCTGTTTTTAATTGTGTACATTTTCAAATTAACATGCAAGATCAAAATTACAACACTTTTTTTTTACAGTCAGAAAAGTCCTGGGATTCCAGGATTGACCTCATTCCTTCTCTGTATGTGTTTGAATGTGTTGAGTTGGAGCTTGCTTTGAAACTGGCATCTGGAGAGGATGACCCTTTTGATTCTGACTTTTCTTGTCCAATCAAACTTCATAGAGGTAAGCTCTTCAATAAATGTAGTGCTTTTTTCCCATGATTTTTATACTAAGACTATCATAGACTGTTCCTATGTAATGTATTTGTTCTGTGGTTCCAGCCTTTAAAAAGTTGACTGGGGCCGGGCGCGGTGGCTCACGCCTGTAATCCCAGCACTCTGGGAGGCCGAGGCGGGCGGATCACGAGGTCAGGAGATCGAGACCATCCTGGCTAACACGGTGAAACCCCGTCTCTACTAAAAAATACAAAAAAATTAGCCGGGCGAGGTGGCGGGCGCCTGTAGTCCCAGCTACGCGGGAGGCTGAGGCAGGAGAATGGCGTGAACCCCGGGGGACGGAGCCTGCAGTGAGCCGAGATCGCGCCACTGTACTCCAGCCTGGGTGAAAGAGCGAGAGTCCTTCTCAAAAAAAAAAAAAAAAAAAGTTGACTGGGTGTTTTTAGCCTTTTAGTCACTATAGTACACTTTTTGTCTAAGGCAGACTGAGCAAATTTCCCAAGTTTTGAAATAGTGGTCTTTGGTCCAGATCACCAGATTCCTAATAGTGAATTTTTCCTGGTCCTATCAAAAGTAGAACTACCATGTTATTCAGTAGTTCCACTACTGGGTATGTCAAAAGGAAAGGAAATAATAGGTTGAAGAGATACCTGCACTCCCATGCCGATTGCAGTGTTATTCACAACAGCTAAGATGCTGAATCAACCTGTGTCCATCAACAGACCAAATGGATTTTGTTGTTGTTGTTGTTGTTGTTGTTGTTGAGATGGTGTCTGGCTCTGTCACCCAGGTTGGAGTCTAGTGGCGCAATCTCGACTCACTGCAACCTCCACCTCCCAGGTTCAAGCGATTATTTTGCCTCAGCCTCCCAAGTAGCTGGATTACAGGTACCCACCACCACGCCTGGCTAATTTTTATATTTTTATTTTATTTATTCATTTATTTTGAGACAGAGTCTCGCTCTGTTGCCCAGGCTGAAGTGCAGTGGCATGATCTCAGCTCACTGCAACCTCTGCCTCCTGAGTTCCAAGCAATTCTTCTGCCTTAGCCGCCCTAGTAGCTGGGACTACAGGCATATGCCACCACGCCCTGCTAATTTTTGTATTTTTAATAGAGACGGGGGTCTCACCATATTGGCCAGGCTGGTATCGAACTCCTGACCTTGTGATGCGCCCACCTCGACCTCACAAAGTCCTGGGATTCCAGGCGTGAGCCACTGCACCTGGCAATTTTTGTATTTTTAGTAGAGGTGGGATTTCACCATGTTGGCCAGGCTGGTCTCAAACTCCTGGCCTCAAGCAGTCCATCTGCCTCAGCCTTCCGAAAGTGCTGGGATAACAGATGTGAGCCACCGTGTGCCCGGCCCCAAATGGATTTTTAAAATGTGGTATTATATACACAGTGGAATACCATTTGGCTTTTGTGCGTGTGTGTGTGATATGATCTCACTGTGTAATCTAGGCTGGAGTGCAGTGGCATGATCTTGGCTAACTGCTTCTCACATGCTCAAGCAATCCTCTCACCTCAGCCTCTGGAGTAGCTGGGACTACAGGTGTGCACCACCACGCCTAATTTTTTTATTTTTGGTAGATACGGGATTTTGCCATGTCGTCCAAGCTCAAACTCCTGAGCTCAAGTGATCCTTCCGCCTCAGCCTCTCAAAGTGCTGGTCCACAGGTGTGAACCACCATGCCTAGCCCTATTTGGCTTTAAAAAAGAATGAAACCGTGTCATTCACTGCAACAGGAGGATTTCAATCTTGTAGCAGTTTGACCTACTCTCCTTACAGTTCTTGTTAGCCAGTTTGCCTAGTTTTGGTAATAACGGCCTCAACTCTATGCTAAAGTATAGCCAAAACATTTAAGGGGGCGAATTCCTTACATAACACATCAGCAAAGAGTGTACATTGGGTTTGTCTAATTAAGGTATTTTGAGATCTATATTGTCTAAGAATTTTATAGATGAGGAAACAGACCAAATGAAGTAAAGTGACATAAACTAATTGGTTTCCTCATATAGATACACATATCTTTGGGAAATCTCAAGTGTAGACGTGGACGTTTTGTTCTTGGGTTTGTTTTTTGTTTTTTGGTTTTTTGAGATGGAGTTTTGCTCCTGTTGCCCAAGCTGGAGTGCAATGGCAAGATCTCGGCTCACTTCAACCTCCGCCCCCTGGGTTCAAGTGATTCCCCTGCCTCAGCCTCCCAAATAGCTGGGATTACAGTCATGCGCCACCAGGCCTGGCTAATTTTTGTATTTTTAGTACAGATGGGGTTTCACCATTGTTGGTCAGGCTGGTCTCAAACTCCTTATCTGTCCACCTTGGCCTCCTACAGTGCTGGGATTTTAGGCATAAGCCATCATGCCCAGCCTTTTCTTGGTTCTTCTAGTGAGAGTAACATTTTCATATGTGAAACTAAGAAATTTTTGACTCGTTCCTAATTGTGCTGAACAAGGCATATTATAATCACTGAGGCACACCAGATTCCTTAGTGACAAAGTGAAATGGCTACAGTATAACATAGGGTGGTGTCTAACAAATTTCCTGTTAAGTAAATGTTGGCTCTTTTTAGTAATCAATTTGTTTTACACCCCAGTATTAAGACTTTTCTGTTGATTTTAGCACTACAGGTTTTGAAAAGCCATTTTAACAATGTGAGATTTAATGAGATGATTTTAGCCTTAAGTCTTAAAATGTAGGCAAATGAAAAGTTTCAATATTTTGATTATGCAAACAGATAGATGATTCCCATAGATGAGCGTTTTTTAAACTTTTTATAGCAGAATGCTGTTTTCTAAGATGTTTTATGGAACCTCAATATAAGACAGAAAAATAATATATCAGGTTTAGAACATTAATTTATGGTAAAGTCACTAACCACAAAGTGAGACTGTTAGATTAAAGGAAAATTTAATTTAGGGGGTTTATGGGTTATTGTTGCCATTTTATCAGCTTTAATATATACCTTATTTCTGTATTTTAGTTTTAGTTTAATAACATTATTATTTTGTTTGTTTTTTGAGATGGAGTTTTGCTCTTGTTGCCCAGGCTGGAGTGCAGTGGTGCAATCTCGGCTCACCGCAACCTCCACCTCCCGGGTTCAAGCGATTCTCCTGCCTCAGCCTCCCGAGTAGCTGGGATTGCAGGCGTGTGCCACTACGCCTGGCTAATTTTGTATTTTTAGTAGACACAGGGTTTCTCCATGTTGGTCAGGCTGGTCTTAAACTCCTGACCTGAGGCAATCCACCCACCTCGGCCTCCCAAAGGGCTGGGATTACAGGCATGAGCCACCACACCTGGCCAATAACATTATTAATAAAAATATTGAGTTACCGAGATAAATATTTAAACATAATAATAGGTATTCAATAGCTTATCTTTTAGTCTCAGGATTGTCTTACTGATACTAGGGCTCAAAGGAGGTACAGAAATTTTTGTTTCAAAAGCAGTTAATTAAAATTGTATAACAACTACTCATACTTCTTAGTTATAAATGATTGTCAAACAAAAAGAGCATCCAAAACTGAAAATAACCTTTAAAACTATGTGTAAGTCAACATTTTGAAGACATACGAAACTTCAGTTCTCATTTCACACCTTACTACACTGATAGAACTGTTCCGTGAGCCGTTGTGTTAAAGTCTTTTGTGATACCTATGCTGTAGGAATGCATTTGCTTCAACAATTTTATTTAAGTTGATGTATGCAAGCATAAGCGTAGGTTTTCTATAGAGCTATTTTAACCACCATTTTCTTTTGAAGAACTAAATAAATGCACAGAGAAAAGCATAAATGAGCTACTTGCCGGCAAGTATTTATGTTTTGGTGAACCTCATTGTGCACATATTTAGAAAATAACATTTAGATTGTGTTTTTGATCTTTTCTTTTTTTTGAGATGGAGTTTCACTCTGTCGCCCACGCTGGAGTGCAGTGGCACAATCTCAGCTCACTGCAACCTCCGCCTCCCGGGTTCAAGCGATTCTCCTGCCTCAGCTTCCCAAGTAGCTGGGATCACAGGTGCATGCCACCACGCCCGGCTAATTTTTGTATTTTTAGTAGAGACAGGTTTTCACCATGTTGATCAGGCTGGTCTCAAACTCCTGACCTTGTGATCCACCCATCTTGGCCTCCCAAAGTGCTGGGATTACAGACCTGAGCCACCACACCCAGCCATTTTTTATACTTTTTAAAACATAGGCATACCTCCTCATTTTATTGTGGTTCACAGATAGTGGTTTTTTTGTTTTTTTGTTTTTTTGTTTTTTTTTTACAAATGAAAGATTTGGCAACCCTGCATCAAGCAAGTCTATCAGCACCATTTTTCAAACAGCATGTGCTCACTGTGTCTCTGTGTCAGCATTTTTTAGCAATAAAAAATGGTTGAGGTATGTACATATTTTTTGACGTGATGCTATTGAATACCTACTAGTATAAACATAACTTTCTGCATAGTGTAAACATAACTTTCTTACGTACTAGGAGACCAAAAGATTTGTGTGACTCACTTTATTTCTGTATTCGCTTTATTGCAGTGGTCTGGAACCAAACCCACAGTATCTCTGAGGTATATCTGTACTTAAAATATATTTGAAATTTGAATTCAAATTTTAAAATTGCAAAACCTCTAACAATATGAAAGTCTTTTATAAAACCTTCCATCAACAAATGCGTTTGTAGGCTACTGTGGGGTAGCCAACAAATTTGAGGTAAATTTTTTTAGTTATCCAGTGGCTACCTTTGTATCATTAATCATTCCATTTGCAGATCCCAAGTGTCCTTCAAGATATCACTGTACTCATGAAGCTGGTGTACATAGTGTTGGGCTAACTTGGATTCATAAACTTCACAAATTTCTTGGATCAGGTGAGTTTACTAACTCTCTGCACTTTTAATAGATTTCAGAGGAAAAATAGATTTAATAGATTTCAGAAAAGTAGTTTGGAATAGAAAAATGATAGAGAAAATCAGCAAAACCGAAACGTTCTTTGAAAAGATCAACCACATTTGACAAGCCTTTAGCTAGACTAACTATAATACAAGAATAAAAGCAGGGATATTACTATTGACCTTACAGAAATAAAAGATTATAGGGAATATTATGAACCAAATGTATGTCATTTACATAATCTAGATGGAATGGGCAAATTCCAAGAAAAAAAAAAACTACCAAAACTGACTCAATCAGGGTCTGGGAGAATTTGCTTTAAAAAAAAAAAAAAAAAAGCCAGGTGTGGTGGCTCACGCCTGTAATCCCAGCACTTTGGGAGGCCGAGGCGGGCAGAGCAGGAGGTCGGGAGATCAAGACCATCCTGGCTAACACCGTGAAACCCCGTCTCTACTAAAAATACAAAAATAAATTAGCCGGACATGGTGGCGGGCACCTGTAGTCCCAGCTACTCGGGAGACTGAGGCAGGAGAATGGTGTGAACCTGGGAGGCGGAGCTTGCAGTGAGCTGAGATCACGCCACTGCACTCCAGCCTGGGCAGCAGAACAAGACTCTGTCTCAAAAAAAAAAAAAAAAATGCTGGGCGTGGTGGCTCATGCCTGTAATCCCAGCACTTTGGGAGGCCAAGGCGGGCAGATCATGAGGTCAAGAGATTGAGACCATCCTGGCCAACCAACATGGTGAAACCCCATCTCTACTTAAAATACAAAAATTAGCTGGGCGTGGTGGCACACACCTGTAGTCCCAGCTACTCAGAAGGCTGAGGTAGGAGAGTCGCTGGAACCCGGGATGGAGGTTGCAGTGAGCCGAGATCATGCCACTGCACTCTAGCCCAGGCGACAGAGCGAGACTCCGTCTCCAAAAAAAACAATTAGGCCAGGCACGGTGGCTCACGCCTGTAATCCCAGGACTTTGGGAGGCCAAGGCGTGCGGATCACCCGAGGTCAGGGGAGTTTGAGAACAGTCTAGCCAACATGGTGAAACCCCATCTGTACTAAAAATACAAAAATTAGCCAGGCGTGGTGGTGTGCGCCTATAATCCCTGCTACTCCAGAGGCTGAGGCAGGAGAATCGCTTGAACCCAGGAGGCGGAGGTTGCAGTGAGCCGATATCGTGCCACGGCACTCCAGCCTAGGAGACAGAGCAAGACTCCGTCTCAAAACAAACAAAAACTGACACAAAGAGATTGATTAGTAATCAAAACTATCCAAAAAGAAAAGCTAAGGACCACATGGATTCACATTTAAAGAATTAATACCGGTCAGGTGCAGTGGCTTACACCTATAATCCCAGCACTTTGGAGGCCGAGGCAGGCAAGATCACTTGAGGTTAGGAGTTCAAGACCAACCTGGTCAAAATGGTGAAACCCTGTCTCTACTAAAAAAAAAAAAAAAATAGAAAAATTAGCCAGGCATAGTGGCGGATGCCTGTAATCCCAGCTACTCCGGGAGGCTGAGACAGGAGAATCGCTTGAACCTGGGAGGTGGAGACTGCTGTATTGAGCCGAGATCACACCACTGCACTCCAGTCTGGGTGACAGAGCAAGGCTCCGTCTCAAAAATGAAAATAAAAAATAAATTTAAAAAAAAGAATTGAGCGGGGAGGGAGAGCATTAAGAGATATACCTAATGCTAAATGACGAGTTAATGGGTGCAGCACACCAGCCTGGCACATGGATACATACATAACAAACCTGCACATTGTGCACATGTACCCTAAAACTTAAAGTATAATAATAAAAAAAAAAAAAGTTATGCTAAGTAGAAGAAGCCAGTCACAAAAGACCACCAAATATTGTGTGATCCAATTGATATGTGGTGTCCAGAGTGGGCTAATCTATGGAAACAAAATAGATTGCTGGTTCTTTTCAGGGTCATGAAAATATCCTGCAATTAGCCGGGCGCGGTGGCTCAAGCCTGTAATCCCAGCACTTTGGGAGGCTGAGGCGGGCGGATCACGAGGTCAGGAGATCGAGACCATCCTGGCTAACACGGTGAAACCCCATCTCTACTAAAAACACAAAAAATTAGCCGGGCGTGTTGGTGGGCACCTGTATTCCCAGCTACTCGGGAGGCTGAGGCAGGAGAATGGCGTGAACCCAGGAGGTGGAGGTTGCGGTGAGCCGAGATCGCGCCACTGCACTCCAGCCTGGGGGACAGAGAAAGACTCCGTCTCAAAAAAAAAAAAAAAAAAAAAAAAGAAAATATCCTGCAATTGATGATGGTGATAGTTACGCACTCTGTGAATATACTGAGACCATGAATCGTACACGTTCAATGGGTAAACTGTATGGTACGAGAAGTACGTGTCAGTAAAATTAAAAAAAAAAAAAAATACCAATTATTCACACAGTGAGAGGAGTTAAAAAAAAAAAAAAAAGAAAATCTAGCAGCCTTTCATGTTAAAAATACTCAACAAACTATTAATAGAAAGGAACTTCCTCAAACTAATGAGGAAATTTTTCATCTATGAAAAACTTGCAACCAACACAATGCTTAATGGTAAAAAGACTGAATCCTTTCTGTACTGGCTTTCTACTGCTACTGTTGCAAATCATCACAAACTTAGTGGCTTAAAACATTGCAAATTTGTTATCTGACAGTTTTGTAGGTTAGAAGTCCTACATGGTTCTCCCTGGGCTTAAGTTGGCAGAGCACTTTTCCTTTCTGAAAGCTTTCTCAAACTCGTGGGCTCAAATGATCCACCCGCCTCAGCCTCCCAAAGTGCTAGGATTACAGGTGTGATCCACCGTGCCTGGCCATCAAAATTTAAATCTTTTTTCCTTCAAGAATACTATTACAAAAGGGAAAACAGCCCACAAAATGAGAGAAAATATTTGTGTGATAATGGACTTGTATGGAGAACAATATAAAGAACCCTTAGCATTTGATACAGTTGGGCAAATAGCATATATATAAAAAGATGTACATCATCATCAGTCATTATGGAAATAAGATACCACAAAACCACAGTGAGGTATCACGTCATATCCACTAGTATAGCTAAAATGAAAAAGATGGACATTAACAAGTGTTGAGGATGTGGAAAAAAATGGGGACTTTTATACAGTGCTTATAGAAATGTAAAATGGTACAGTCTTTGGAAAACAATCTGGCAGTTCCTCAAATGATTATTCATAGAGTTTCCACGTACCTGATAGTCCAGTCCTGAGTATATTTCCAAGAGAAATGAAGACCTGTATCCACACAAATACTGGTACATGAGTGTTCATAGCAGCATTATTCAGCATAGCCCAAAAGCCACATACCCAAGTGTCCATAAGCTGATGAATGGATAGATAAAATGTGGTGTGTCTATACAACAGAATATTATTCAACAATAAAACGGAATGAAGTACTGATACATGCTCCAATATGAATGAACTGTGAACAGATGCTAAGTGAAAGAAGCCAGTCACAAACAACTGTATGGCTGTTTATATGAGATGTCCAGAATAGACAAATCTACAGAGACAGAAAGTAGATTAGTTGCCTAGGTCTGGGAAGTTTGGTAGAAACTGAGGAGTGATTGCTAATGGTTATGTGGGTTTCTTTTGGGGAAATGAAAATATTCCAAATTGTTAATGATAGGTATACAATTTTTTTTTTTTTTTTTGAAATGGAGTTTCGCTCTTGTTGCCCAGGTTGGGGTGCAATGGCAAGATCTCAGCTCACCGCAACCTCCGCCTCCTAGGTTCAAGCAATTCTCCTGCCTCAGCCTCCCAAGTAGCTGGGATTACAGGTGTCCACCACCACGTCCAGCTAATTTTTGTGTTTTTAGTAGAGACAGCGTCTCACTATGTTGGCCAGGCTGGTCTTGAACTCCTGACCTTGGGTGATCCACCTGCCTTGGCCTCCCAAAGTGCTGGGGATTACAGGCATGAGCCACCGCACCCAGCCAGGTATACAATTCTTACACTAAAAACTTACTGAATTGTAGTTTAATGGGTATACTTTAAATGGATGACTTGTATGGCACTGTGAATTACGTTTCAAAAAGCTGTTACAGGCCAGGCGCGGTGGCTCACACCTGTAATCCCAGCACTTTGGGAGGCGGAGGCAGGTAGATCACCTGAGTTCAGGAGTTCAAGACCAGTCTGGCCAACATCGTGAAACCCTGTCTACTACTGAAACCTGGGCGTGGTGGCGTCCACCTGTAGTCCCAGCTACTGAGGAGGCTGAGGCAGGAGAATCACTTAAACCCAGAAGCTGGAGGTTGCACTGAGCAGAGATTGGGCCACTGCACTCCAGCCTGGGCAACAGAGGGAGACTCCATCCAAAAAAAAAAAAAAGCTGTTACAAATTGAATATCCCTACTCTGAAAATTTGAAATCCAAAACTTTTCTTTTTTCCATCCTTGAACCTGAGTGAGCTACCAGAGTTTTTGAGTGCTGTCATGACACTCAACAGAAATGCTCATTGGAGCATTTAGGATTTTAGATTTTCAGATAAGAGATGTTCAACTACTGAGTATAATGCACATATTCCAAAATCCAAAAAAAAAAAAAAAAATACGAAATCCAAAACACTTCTGATCCCAAGCATTTTGGATAAAGGATACTCAACCTGTATGAAAATAAAATCAGTGTAGGTAAGCAACACCCTAGGAGAGAATGATTTCACTGTTCTTAGTGAAACATTTTTGCATTTAGAGACATTACCAAGGAAAATCCTACTTTTCTTCTTGGGGCGGAAATCTAGACCCCCCCTGGGAAAGCATATGCCTATGTCAGAAAAGCATAGTACTTGAGAAGCAGCGTTTTCAGACAAGAACCTCATTGCATTTAACCCAATATCATTAGCATTTTAATTTGGAGACTTGTCTAAGCATCATTTCATTTATATAATGTCTTCCATGGTAGATGAAGAAGATAAGGATAGTTTACAGGAACTCTCTACAGAACAGAAATGCTTTGTTGAACACATCCTTTGTACGAAGCCATTGCCCTGCAGGTAAGGACTCTCCCTCCCTTGTATATCAGAAAACAATTATTCGTTTCAGCAGTTCAGATACGTTTGTATCCATTACACGCACATCCACAGTATTCACTGCTGAGTCATTTGAAAGTTGCAGACATGATACTTCTCCCCTCAGAGTGTCCTGCTCATCAGAAGCTTTCTCGTGCTCCAGGGCCACTCCACATACTGTTTCCTGACTGGAAGGTCCTTCCCCAGCCCCAGCCCCAGCCCCAGCCCCACCTTGCTGTCTTCTCTTGGCTAACTCCTACCCTTCTTATCTTAATGCCACTTCTTCACAGAGAACACCCTTGACTCCCCAGTCTAACTTAGGGCTCTCCTATTCTCTTCTCCCTTGTAGCACATATTATACTACTTATATTTGCATTTTTTTAATGTCTGTCACCACTACTGAAATGTATGTGTTTCTTGAGAGCAGAGACTGTGTCTGTCCTTCACTGCATTGCTGTGTTTATTTGATGTGGTTGCCCATGTCTCCTCTTTGAAACACACTCTCCTTGGCATCCTTGATGTCTGACCCTCCAGGTTCTCCTTCAGTCCCTCCAGCAGCCCTTTTCTCAAGTTTCCTTCTTGGGCTGGTTCCTCTGCCTCTACTCACTGCTTATAAGTGATGCTCACAACTCTCTCCTTGGGTCTTCTCTACTCTTTCTCGGTCCTTTCCTGAGTAACTTCTGCCATAATCATGGCTTCAGTGCTGACAGTTCCCACATCCATATTGCCCTAGCCCAGACCACTCTGAACTCCAGATTCACATATCCAGCTGCCTATTGGGCTCCTCCACTTGGATATCCTATAGGAACATAAAACTCCAGATGTCCCCTTAACTCATCTTCTGTCTTCCCAAATCTGCTCTCTCTCCTATGTCCCATTTTTCTGAAGGGTGCCATATCAGCCCAGTTATCCCCAATAGAAACCTGGAAGGTATTCTAGATACCTCGCTTTATTCTGTTCGTCAATTACTGGATATCTCCTAAGCACTCTGTTAGACATGGAGTATACACAGACATGAGACAAATAGCATACACTAAGAAATAGACATAGTCTAGGTTTGGCAATACAGAGGACCACAGGGAAAATGCTTGGTGGGGCATGAGAAGGATAGCAAACTGTACCAGGGTGAAAAATGAACAGTGAGACCAGGCACTGTGGCATTTTGGGAGACCGAGGCGGGTGGATCACAAGGTCAGGAGTTCAAGACCAGCCTGGCCAAGATGGTGAAACCCCATCTCTACCAGCAACTACAAAAATTAGCCAGGCACGGTGGCAGGCACCTGCAATCCCAGCTACTCGGGAGGCTGAGGCAGGAGAATTGCTTGAACCCAGGCAGCAGAGGTTGCAATGTGCTGAGATCACACCACTGCATTCCAGTCTGGGCAACAGAGTAAGACTCCATCTCAAAAAAAAAAAAAAAAAAAGTGAACAAGGAAAATACATAATAAAATCCCATGTAGGCTGGGCATGGTGGCTTATACCTATAATCCCAGCACTTTGTTAGGGTGAGGCAGGAGGATCACTTGAGGCCAGGAGTTTGAGACCAGCCTGGGCAACATAGCGAGACCCTTTACAAAAAAAAATTTAAAAATTAGCTAGTTGAGGCCAGGCGCCATGGCTCATGCCTATAATCCCAGCACTTTGGGAGGCCGAGGCAGGCATATCACTAGGTCAGGAGTTCAAGACCAGACTAGCCAACATGGTGAAACCCCGTCTCTACTGAAAATACAAAAAAAAAAATCAGCTGGATGTAGTGGCGGGCACCTGTAATTCCAGCTACTCAGGAGGCTGAGGCAGGAGAATCGTTTGACCCTGGGAGGTGGAGGTTGCAGTGAGCCAAGATCACGCCACTGCACTCCAGCCTGGGGCAACAGAGTGTGACTCCGTCCCAAACAAACAAAAAAAAATTAGCCAGTGTGGTAGCATGTACCTGTGGTCCCAGCCACTCGGGAGGCTGAGAAGGAAGGATTGTCTGAGCCCACGGGAGGCTGAGACGGAAGGATTGTCTGAGCCCACAGGAGGCTGAGATGGAAGGATTGTCTGAGCCCACGAGGTCAAGGCTGCAGTGAGTCATCATCGCTCCACTGCACTCCAGCCTGGGCAACAGAGTGAGACCCTATTTCAAAAAACCCCAAAATCCCATTTATGTCAATTTCAGAAACAGGTAAAATTAAAGTGTTGTCTAGGAATGAATACATAGATAGGAAAACTGTAAAGCAAAGCAAGGACATGATATTATGAATGTCAGAGTAGTGGCTACTTCTCTGGGGAGTGAAAGGCTATGACCAGGGAGGGTCACATGGGAACCCTGAGGCCCCCTGCAGTGTCCTGATTCTTGACCTGGATACTGGTTACATAGTGTATAGCCCAGTAGTGTGTAGATTTCACACTGATAATAAAAAGTTTACAACCTTCCAGATACCGTCTCCATGTCTCCTCCAAAAAAGTAAATGGGAGCTATGGAAGGGGAACTAGTGTTTTCAACTGCTGTTTAAAGACTGCTGGTTCTAAAGGGATGGAGAGAAAGAATAGGTTAAGGAGAACTGGACATTATATTGAAATGGGAATATTTTAAATGGAAGAGACATGAGTTTGCAAGCTGAGGGGAAGTAGATAATAGCGAGATTTTGAAACAACACAGTTGATGGTACAATTTTCAGAAGGTGTGAGAGGAGGCGGCATCCGCATTCGGGGCAGATGTGTGTTGTAGGCATGCAGGTGGGATGGGCATGGGAGCCGTTAGGAGAGCATGTTGGCAGAATGACAGTTCCCATCTGAGGTCTCAGTTTCCAGTGTGCACTCAAGTGGGAAGGAAGACTGAGAGAGATGCACGCTGTGCATGCCAGGTGATTTCCTGTGACATTGACATTGGGCCTCATTGAGAGAGACTTGGCAGTTCTGTTCATTCAACAGTTTCTAAGCACTTAATTTGTTAGACACTGGGCTAGGCACACAAAGATAGCTGGGGCTTATGTGCAAGTTGGAGAGACAGATCTTCAGTGTAACGTATAACTTTTGAGATTACAGTCAGCACCACTCTACAGTTAGGGATTTCTGAGTGACTTAGTCACATGGGCTCTAGACTTTAGTGTGGAGCTGTATTAAAGGTTTCCAAGCCACACTTTTGAGGTTATGGTACTGATAGGATGTCCCAGGCAACTGTCAGCCCAGGCCTGAGAAGGCCGTGGACCTGTCATGTCTTTACTCTTGGTTGCATTGCATTTGCTGCTTTGTAATTTAACTATGTGTTTTTCTAGGCAGCCAGCTCCAATTCGAGGATTTTGGATTGTACCTGACATTCTGGGACCCACGATGATCTGCATCACCAGTACCTATGAATGCCTCATAAGGCCGTTATTGTACGTCCCATTTTATATTCTCCACACAGCTCTCGTTAATTCTGCAATATCTAAGTTGGGAAAATGCACTCAGTAACCAACTTGAAGCTATACGTGTGTGGTTTATGCTTTGGCTTCTGACTTGAGGGTTGGAAGGATGGATATTTCTGTTCCTGCCATCATCTCTGTAGGGTTCCATTGTAGGTATGGTTTCTGGCATCCCCTGCGCCTAGCTGAGAGTCAGGAGCTTTTCTTCAGAGTGTGGGGAAAAAATACTAAAATTGAAGGCCGGGCGCGGTGGCTCACGCTTGTTATCCCAGCACTTTGGGAGGCCGAGGCAGGCGGATCACGAGGTCAGGAGATC
>NW_026652294.1:36442263-36445541 GCF_009828535.3 Hylobates moloch | reverse complement strand
CGACAGAGTGAGACTCCGTCTCAAAAAAAAAAAAAAAAAAAAAACTAAAATTGAATACCAAATTCCATTATTGATATGAGTAATAATTATCAAACTGTAACCATGTGCCAAGCTCAGAAGTAAGCCACGTACCTGCACTGCCTCCTGGAATCATCAGGGCAGCCCTGTAAGGAAGGCACTGTCATTTCCATTTTATAAAAGTGGAAACAGGGATCGAGAGGTTAGTAAATGCTGAAGTCACAGGTAACAAATAGAGCTGGGGTACAGATGCAGGTCTCATTGACTCTGAAGTCCATATTCATACTCTTTAATTTCTCCATCTCTGCCAGCCTGAGGGACATTGTAGAATATGTAAACTGGAATAAAGCCGAACTCAGTCTGGGTGCAGTGGTGGTTCATGCCTGTAATCCCAATGCTTTGGGAGGCCCAGAGTTCGAGATCAGCCTGGGCAAAATAGTGAGACCCCCATCTCTACAAAAAAACAAAAAAATTAGCCAGGCATGGTGGTACACACCTGTAGTCCTAGCTGCTCAGGTGAGAGGATTGCTTAAGCCCAGGAGTTTTAGGCTGCAGTGAACCATGATCATGCCACTGCACTCCAGCCTGGGTGACAGAGCAAGACCCTGTGTCTTTAAAAAAAAAAAAAAAAACTGAACTCTTAGTCCTTGCTCCTTTAAGGAACTCAGATAATTAAACTATAATCACTATCTTCCTTTTCCAACAGCCCTGGAAGATCATTCTGAGTTACATAAATGTAGGAATATGAGTACCAAAAACAAAAGTCACTGGAGCTTCAAACACTAGACACCACCCCCACCCCTTGTCCATTCAAAGCATGCACCTCTGGATGCTGACATAAATTCCTAATACTGGCAGTGGTTTACTGTCCTTTGAGGATCTTCCGTAGTCTTTGAAGCTTCATTAAGTTGTACTATCTGGATGTAAAAATAAATATCAATTTTTGTGTTATTTACACTGAAGGCACTAAAAGCTAGCAAGACCAAACAAAAATAATAAAATCACTGGAGAAAAAATTACCTACTTGTCAGTTGCCTCAGCATACTTTTTAAACACCCACAGTACATTTAGTAAAATAAAACCTAGTCACACTAGCTTACTTCAGAATAAATATGAATCCCAAAGGGGAAAAATAAACATTAATTGTCTGGATACTTTTTTTTTTTTTTTGAGACGGAGTTTGCTGTGTTGCCCAAGCTGGAGGGCAGTGGCACAATCTCAGCTCACTGCAACCTCTGCCTCCCAGGTTCAAGTGATTCTCCTGCCTCAGCCTCCCTAGTAGCTGGGATTACAGGCGCACACCATATGCCCAGCTAATTTTTATATTTTTAGTAGAGATGAGGTTTGGCCCTGTTGGCCAGGCTGGTCTTGAACTCCTGGAACTCCTGACCTCAGGTGATCCACCCACCTCGGCTTCCCAAAGTGCTGGGATTACAGGCGTGAGCCACCGCGCCAGGCCAATTATCTGGATACTTTCAGATCGTATTTCTGCCAACTCCCTGAAATACAAGTTGTCTATAAAGTAATGCTATTTAATGAACTTCCACTTTTTTTTTTTTTTTTTTTTTTTGGAGACAGTCTCGCTCTGTCACCCAGGCTGGAGTGCGGTGGTATGATCTCAGCTCACTGCAACCTCCGCCTCCTGGGTTCAGGTGATTCTCATGCCTCAGCCACCCAAGTAGCTGGGATTACAGATGTGTGCCACCACGCCCAGCTAATTTTTATATTTTTAGTAGAGACAGGGTTTTACCACGTTGGCCAGGCTGGTCTTGAACGCCTGACCTCAAGTGATCCACTTGCTTCGGCCTCCCAAAGTGCTGGGATTACAAGCGTGAGCCACCGCGCCCAACCAAACATTCACATTAGAATTGCTGCCTTCAGGGTAAGTCACTTGCCATGCTGCCAAAGTTTGTGAGATCTTTTAAGCTCTTTCTGAAGTTTGAGTATTTGCACTTGAGTGAATAGTTTTTAGAAATGAAATTATATAGATCCAATATGGTATATACAGCAGTTTCTTGGCTTAATATTGGTTTTGATCAACTCTAAACCTAACAAATAAGTAATTTATGTTTGTAGCTCCGGCTTATAAACTGGCTCTCAAGTCCTTTGCCAAGAATCCATGCTAGGTGTTTGTGCTGCCTTGATCTTTTAGAAAAGAACTGGAAGTGGCAGTCAGAAATGCTTTGACAAATTAGGGGCATTGGAAGAATAAGGGTGTAGCTTCCCAAAGTGACCTTTTCAAGGTGGAAAACATGCATTCTTGCACTTTTACAAAAGTAACACTTTATTTTATATTCTGAAAGTTCTAGATTAATGTGGTTTCTGCTTTCCTGTAATACAGTAAATCACTCCATGGTAGAATTCAATTTACTTATCTATTTTGCAGAAGTACAGTCCATCCAGCGTCTCCTCCCCTGCTTTGTACTCGAGAAGATGTTGAAGTGGCAGAGTCTCCCCTCCGTGTTCTGGCTGAAACCCCAGATTCCTTTGAAAAGCATATTAGAAGCATTTTGCAACGTAGTGTTGCCAATCCAGCATTTTTGAAGTATGCAACCTTGGGCATAGCGGTTTTATGAATGGGTTCTCTTCTGTCTCCATAATTACTGTGCATCCTTTCTGTCCTCATCTGTTTCATATACTTTTTACTGTAATGGATTTGGAAGAAACTGGATATATTTAGTCAGCTAGTGAATGGGGAGCAGGGGGTAAGTGGCACCTGAGAATGATAAACAGGAAGTGTTTAAAAAGAAGTTAGGCTGGGCCGGGCGTGGTGGCTCACGCCTGTAATCCTAGCACTTTGGGAGGCCAAAATGGGTGGATCATGAGGTCAGGAGATCGAGACCATCCTGGCTAACACAGCAAAACCCCGTCTCTACTAAAAATACAAAAAAAAAATTAGCTGGGTGTGGTGGCGGGTGCCTGTAGTCCCAGCTACCTGGGAGGCTGAGGCAGGAGAATCGCTTGAACCTGGAGGCAAAGGTTGCAGTGAGCCGAGATCGCACCACTGCACTCCAGCCTGGGTGACGGAGCGAGACTCGTCTCAAAAGAAGTTAGGCTGGGCACAGTGGCTCACAGCTGTAACCCCAGCACTTTGGGAGGCCCAGGCAGGCGGATCACCTGAGGTCAGGAGTTCAAAACCAGTCTGGTCAACATGGTGAAACCTGTCTCTACTAAAAATGCAATAATTGCCGGGCGCGGTGGCTCACGCCTGTAATCCCAGCACTTTGGGAGGCCGAGGCGGCGGATCACGAGGTCAGGAG
>NW_026652294.1:36361676-36442163 GCF_009828535.3 Hylobates moloch | reverse complement strand
ACTGAGGCAGGAGAATTGCTTGAACCTGGGAGATGGAGGTTGCAGTGAGCCGAGATAGCACCATTGCACTCTAGCCTGGGTGACAGAGCAAGACTCCATCTCAAATAAATAAATTAAAAATATAAAAAGTTTAAAAAGCACCTGTGACTTGAGTCTATTTTCAGTTGTTTTACTCAGCTAAGGAAAATAAAGGTAGAAACTTTGTTTTTAAGAGCTTCTGAAAAGGACATAGCCCCTCCTCCTGAAGAATGCCTTCAGCTCCTCAGCAGAGCCACCCAGGTGTTCAGAGAGCAGTACATTCTCAAACAGGACTTGGCAAAGGAGGAGATTCAGCGGAGGTATGATGTCCTGTGTTCACAAACCATCGATCCCTGGCTGGTGGCTGATGCTGTATGGTAGCCTAAACCTGGCTTCTGAGTAAACTCTATTTCTTTTTGTTCTTCAAGGGTCAAATTATTATGTGACCAGAAAAAGAAACAACTAGAAGATCTCAATTATTGTCGAGAAGAGAAGTAAGTGTCAAAAATAAGACGAATACAATAGGTCAGTAAGACTGAAACCATATTCTCACCCTAAGATGCTGAGCCACATTAGTTGGTTTCAGCATCAAGGTGTGGACCTCAAGAGTCTCTTGTTTCTTGCATCATTAGGAAAAGTCTGCGGGAAATGGCTGAGCGTTTAGCTGACAAATATGAGGAAGCTAAAGAAAAACAAGAGGATATCATGAACAGGTCAGTGGGCTGTATATAACATTTAGTTACCTACTCAGGTACTAACAATGGTATTTAAGAAAATGGGCATTGGCAGGTGCTTACATACCTACGGAATTGAACTGATCCCCCTGCCTCTCTGAAGTATATGTTGGGGAAAACATGAGGCTCTATCCTAACCCTTCCTATGGGGCCTACTTCAGAAACACCAGATTCATGAATTATGAGCTTGTGATTATGTTTCTCCTAATTAGCAGAGACCTTAAATTGAGATGTTTCCTTGCCTTTTCTAAAGGATGAAAAAAGTACTTCACAGTTTTCACTCTGAGCTCCCAGTTCTCTCTGATAGTGAGCGAGACATGAAGAAAGAATTACAGCTGATACCTGATCAACTTCGACATTTGGGCAATGCCATCAAACAGGTAGGAATAGATCTAAACTAGCTAAATTTGGTAATTTTTCTTAAAGCACTTATTCTACAGAAAATTTTACAAAAATGTAAAAAGAACAGATTCAAATAGATACTGTGAAAATGTGTGGCAAACCACTGCCAAAATATCTATTTTGATACTTAAGGTTACTATGAAAAAGGACTATCAACAGCAAAAGATGGAGAAGGTGTTGAGTCTTCAAAAACCCACCATTACTCTCAGTGCCTACCAGCGAAAGTGCATTCAGTCCATCCTGAAGGAGGAGTAAGTAAATACTTCCAATCAACTATTATTGTGAAATAGTTTTTCCTTTAGAGTATGCCAGAATCAACCTGTCTTAATAGAAACCTGAATCTTGGTATTTGCATGTCAAGTAATTACTGGGACGAGAGCCACATGATACATAGGGACTTAAGAAATGACTATGGTGGGAGGATTGAAAGTGATGACCTTCTAGTAACGTGATTTTGTTGTGTGGCCAAAGGTATTTTACAATAATTATGTTCAAAAATATTTCCAGTACTTGCACTGTTTGCCACCTTAAATGAATAGTGAACACTATTGTTATCCACCTGAAACCTTCAGCTGTTAATTTTAGCAAAGCAGTTCTTAGATATTTCAACATTACCAGTTTAAATTCTTAAGAATCCATATAAATGGTTTATTATAATTGGAAAAGTGAGTGACTTTACAATTTTACAGGGGTGAACACATAAGGGAAATGGTGAAGCAAATCAATGATATCCGCAATCATGTAAACTTCTGACACCACCAGGAGCTGACTCACACCTGAACTGAACACCATTGAAGGCTTAAACCCATATTGTAAAACAGGTAGCATTATCTAATTTATAAAAAGGCATTTTGGATGACCTTTGGTGTGGTTGTTCATCTTTTTAAATATTTTTGTTTTATAATTATTGAATAAATGCTTTTATTTAAAATTTGGAATGTGCTTTATAACTCAAGCCTACAGTTGTGTTCAGCAAGGACTCAGGATTATTTCACACTGCACACTGCCAGAACCTCCCTGAACCCTATTGAGTTTTCTCCATATTTGAGCAAGTTATTCTTGTGAGCTGTGTTTTAAAGTAGCAGCACCAGAAACATGACTGTGAAGAGGGATAGAACCCTAGGATTCAAAGGAGAAGACCACACAGTGTACTTGGCAGCAGCTTTTTTAATTTGAACACTTTCTTCTTAAGGACACACCTTCAGTACAGTTAACAAATGGTTACACCTGAAATCTGCTGAGAGCAGAGCTCAAGATCCACAATTGCAAAGGCCACTGCTGGCTCACTTCCTCGCAGGCTGTATTACCTTTCAGAGCTGAGTGAGGCTGTGCTCTACGTCCCAATACTTACTGAGTGGACATGAGGTGCAAATTTAGCACCTTAAAGGGAGGTAAAAAGAAATAGGTTAGTATGCAGAATGTGATTTTGTCCTCAGTTCACCTTAAGTCATCTTTTTACACTTGCCAATGTGAGTTCTGAAAGGTAGTACTATACCTGCTTAGAAATGGCTGAGTGACTGCCAATTAAAAGCCACATGATCAGGTAGGTTACAGGTAAGAGGTAAATCAGGTTAGACATGCATAAGATGTAGGCACAGACTGAATATAAGCACAGGAACACTCGTGAAACCCAAGAACTTTTCTTTTGCCTAGAAAGAATTTGCCTAGAAAGGCTAAATCCTGCCTTCTAAATCAGTTCCCATTTATGCTGAAAACCCAGTTGAAAGAATTGTTTCCTACCTGGACAGTGACACAGTAGTTTGTTTCATACCAGAAACACATTGCTAAACAAAACTTAGAGTCTCAGTTTGGGTTTTTCTACAAGAAAGTGAATTCCAACAGTTTGCATTTGCCACAGTAGAGACCACTAACCATTCCCTAATTGTGATGATTTTATTACCCAGCACCATCTTCTGGAGAAAAATATCTGTAAGGTGCTCAGTCTCAGCAGAACACTTCACTGCAAGCTCTAGCTGAGTCAGTTCAGAAAGGCTGTGAATTGCCCACCCTGATTTACAGCACTAATTTTAATAATCTGAAGACAAATTCGCTTGGGGCTTATCCAAGGGTCTAGTCTTAAACCTACATAATTTAAATTGATTGCATTTTATAATTAATAAAATCCCCTGTAACTCAATAGTTATGTTTCCTTTATCTAAACCATGTAGCACTCTTTATAAAGGGACTTTAAACCAATTAAAATAATGTTTCATGCGCGGCAAGCCTTTAGTACTATTTCCATAATTAGTATGTATTTTTAAATTCATAATCATGAATGCAAGACTACAATAATAACCCAAGAGATGAGGTATGTAGTACTTATCATTTGTCCTATGGAAGACAGAAGTAAAGATCTTTAGGGTAAGTCCATAGTGACCTCATTTATAACAAAGACAATTCACTTTAAACTAAGTTGATGGTGGCGTTATGTGAACAAAACAATCTACCTAGTTCACTAACTCCCAGAAGGCTCTTTCAGGTACCCTGCTGTTATGCAACCAATCTCAAAAATGATTTGAAAACCATCTTACTTTTGAACCTCCTGGATGATGAATCCATCCACTGGATATTCCTGGGACAGTACTCTCAGCAGATATTGGTGAACATGAATCAATTCTTTGTGCTTTCTGTAGCACTTCATAAAGTTATGGCAAAGACCTGTTTCTTTGAGGCTTTCTTCACACAGAAAAGGAATCTAATGCTTGTAAAATGACAAGGCAGATTTCCAAACTGATCAATATTCTAACTGGCTTTCCATAAGCATTGTCACTTACATTCCAGGTCTGAATTTAAAAGAAAAATACAAAGTATCTGTTAACCTAGTTACCAATTTTATATTTGACACATTTGAAGCAAGTAGTACATAAGCCTAATGATCCAAGTTGAAAAATTAGCCGATTTATAAATGTATACTAATGTTTTTCACTGATGCAATAACTAGACTAAAACAACACTTCAGAAGAGTAGATGGTACCAGTTCGGCTTTATCCTGGTACCTGTGGGCCCATGAAGATCATCTAAGTATGCAGAAAAAGTGCTTCCAAAGTTTCTTGTGCTTTTCCCTTAACCTTCAACTTCCAGTATATATAGCCCCAGCCAAGTTTTCAGATCCTCATCATTAATTCACTTCCTGAATTGGTTTTCTTTGCCACAGTCCTATGGTTCTCAGGTAAGTTTCAGTAGCATTTAAGGTCCTCCAAAGCAAGATAAAATGGTAAAAGGAAAACAAAAATGTACTGAGCAAGGGAAATATAGTCAGTAGCCAATGGCCTGCTCTCAAACCTTCATATTTTAATATAAAATATTCATACAGCACACTACACTTCTGTCCGCTAACTGAATACTGTTACTGATGAGCTCTAGACAACAGATAAAGCAAATTCTCTCTTCCAATATCTATGAACAGAAAATTCCAAACACTACTGGGATGTCGCTTTAGGGTAGGGAAATGTGTTCCGAAAATCTATGTTGGAGAAAGCAGGCAAGGAAACAGCACTTTTTCCATCACCAAATCCGATCCCACGCCTGTTGGAATCAAGCCTGGAGTTATTAGTGTTCGCATTTGAAGGTCTCTGGGCTGCAGATCACCCCGCTGTTTGCTGTTTCCTGTGCCGCACAGTCTTCTCCCTCTAGAAGTAAGCATTTCTCCAGTCTTCCTTTTGTTGTGACTTCTCTTTCTTCAGTTAAGAGTTAAATAATAATTAATGTTGCTCTAAAGATGAGTTAAAAACCCAAAGTGCAGGCTAGAATCCTGCCATCAGGGTGTCATGTCTCAGGAAGCTGGTTAATGTCTGTCAGTTTAGTATCATTCAGAATTGCCCGGATTCTCTCCAAGGAGTCAGCTTGCCTGATCCGCTCTAACTGCACCTGGAGAAACAATGGTGAGACAACTATAGGTGGCTCCTGCCTAGATTTTCTGAACTTTGACTGGTTTAGCTGAGATGTAGCAGATTAACTCACCAGAGTCGTCACTTCAAAGGGAGACAGCAAGAACAATTAAAAATTTAAAAAATAATTCCCCAAAGCTACTGTGTAACAGACTGGGATTTTTTTTTTTTTTTTTTAGACAGTTTTGCTCAGCACCCAGGCCAGAGTGCAATGGTGTGATCTCGGCTCACTGCAATCTCCACCTCCTGGGTTCAAGTGATTCTCGTGTCTCAGCCTCCTGAGTAGCTGGGATTACAGGTGCCTGCCATCACACCCGGCTTTTTCTTTTCCTCCCGACGGAGTCTTGTTCTGTCACCCAGGCTGGAGTGCAGTGGCACGATCTCGGCTCACTGCAACCTCGACTTCCCGGGTTCAAGCAATTCTCCTGTCTCAGCCTCCCAAATAGCTGGGATTATAGGCACACGCCAACACGCCCGGCTAATTTTTGTATTTTTAGTAGAGACAGGGTTTCACCATATTGGTCAATCTGGTCTCAAACTCCTGACCTCAGGTGATCCACTCGCATCAGCCTCCTATACTGCTGGGATTACAGGCATGAGCCACCATGCCTGACCCAGACTAGGATTTTAAAGTGTAATGTGTTGGGATTATGGAGACAAATGAGACCTGACTCCCAATCCTGAAGAATCCACAGTTCCAGGCTGGGTACAGTGGCTCATGCCTGTAATCCCAGCACTTTGGGAGGCTGAGGCAGGTGGATCACCTGAGGTCAGGAGTTTGAGACCAGCCTGACCAACATGGTGAAACCCTGTCTCTACTAAAAATACAAAAATTAGCTGGGCGTGGTGGTGTGTGCCTGTAATCCCAGCTACCCAGGAGGATGAGGCAGGAGAATCGCTGGAACCCAGGAGGCAGAGGCTGCAGTGAGCTGAGATCACACCACTGCACTCTAGCCTGGGCAACAGAGTATGACTCCGTCTCCAAAAAAAAAAATCTGAAATTCCATTGGGAAAAAAATTTAGAGAGTTTTAGCACAATATTCTAAATGTCATTATGTCATTACAGGCATTCATAGAGTGCCCAAGGGAGCATAGCAGAGGGAAGGGGCACTTTAGTCCAGCTCAGGGACCTAGAAGGGCTCCATGGAGGGGACAAACCTATGCTGAGCCTTGGAAGAAAGGAGTCAGGAAGGGATGAGATGAGGATACTTACCAGACAGAACACCAAGCTGTGGGCGAGGAACCCCAAGCAGTTAAACATGCGAATGTAAAACAAGGCAGAGAGATGAGCAAAATACAGGGGTAGGCCTAGTTGGGAAGAGTCTTACATGGTATGCTAAGGAGTTGGTACTTTACTCATAAGGAGGCAAAATTGGCAAGGTATAGAGAAAAAGAAAAATGGGCCAAGTGTGAAGAACATACCAGGTTTCTGGCTTGAATGATTAGGCAGACATCTGGGGTGGAGGTAGGAGCAGCCAGTCTCTAAACCTCTAGCTACTGCCAGTGGTCAAGTCAGGGATCGGCAAGGTTCTGTCCCCCAAAACTGCCTTCATGCTCGTATGTGGTTCCCCAAATGCCTCACCTGAAGGGTCTGTGAAAGCTTTACAAAATCTCTCTGGACTTGCTCACTGACATCTAATTCTGTCTGTAATCTCTGAGCTTTGTTCTTCTCTTCAAACATTAGTTGTTCAACGGTAGCCTAAAAAATACAAGTTTTGAATGAAGATTAATGCCAAAGGGCCGAATTACTTAGGAAATCCAGTAACTTGTAGTTACCTACTACTAGGGCAGAAAGGTGGGTGGATATCCATCGCACTCCTATACACGACCAATCTTTATCTATAGGGCAAGCGTGCAAGCCATCTAGACTACTTGCTCTAGGTCCTAAGATGAACTGGGTATGAAAAGCCAGAGGAAGAAATGGATTAAAGTCCTGCCTTCCCCCACCCCCAGCAGCTGGTGACAGTGACGATCATCATCAAAACAGCTGCTAAGATCAGTGTCTGTCACAGCAACAGGGATGCATACAGGACTTCCTCTGACAACCTCCACAGTCAAGCATCCACCAGGAAACTTAGTGAATACGCCCCAGGCAGCCCCAGCTATCCCCAGTCTCTTACAGAAAACCAGCAGGATGTGTGGGAGCCTTTCCAAAAATAAGCAGTTCAGCAACACTGTCTGCACTTTAAGGTCTGACCACTCAGCTCACTAAGACCATTTCTAGGAAACTACCCCCACAACATGCACGTTTATTCTAACGGAACTCATCAAAATTTAGGCAGCAAACCTGGTTTGATGCAATCTCTCTTAGGATTTGATACATCAGTCAAATGGAATGACATTTTCAAAGCAGTGCTTCTAACTAGGCAGTGCCCAGGCTTGGTCAATGGCCCTGATTGCCTACTATCTGAAGCTAGCCTATGACACAGGCCTCCAGACCTGGCAGAAAAGATTTAACCGAGCTGGAATAGAGCAATTCGTTTAAGTTTTTTCTTTTCACAAGCTGTCAGTTTTGCCAACTTTTTAAAAGGTGACACTTCAAAGCACCAATATATTTAACAAGCAAGATGTGATCCTACATTCTTAGCCCTAATTTTTAAAATTAAATGACTAATGAAAATACTACCTTGGCAGCAGTCTCTTTCTTTAACTGCTCTTCCAAACTGATCTTTATTTCCTGAAGACTCTCAAGCTGTTGCAACTTCTCTCTTAATGTGGACTCCAACTGTGAAAAAGGAAAAAGCTGAAACTCACATAAACTCCCTCAGGGCCCCAGTGCACTGCCTAAAAGAGCCTAGAGCCTGGAGAATTACACCAAGACACTTGGGCTACACTGGGAATACTCCCCTCACCCTTTCAGCTCTGTGGATCCCCTCTGTATTCTTCCTGAACTATTCTTTCATTAACCATTATTAGGTGCCTACTATATATATTCTGAGGCCTCAAAATGGAGAAATCAGGGTAAACAGACATGTGAAGGAAGAAGCATTTAATTCTGCCAGAAAAGTTACAAAGGACTTCCTAGAGGAGATGACATTTGACTCCTACATTTTTACAGGGCAAAGACAACGGTGACAAGGGGAGAAGATGGAGAGATACTCCAATAAGAGGGAATGGATGGCATGCATTAAAAACGCATGCAGCAACGGTGGCATGTTCGGCTGGCCTACAGCACAGCACGTTGGGAGCCACAGGCGCTGAGGCGGAGAGGTGGTGTGAGGCAGGAGAGCTCTGGCTGGCTTAAGGATGTGGACTTGATTCTGTAAATAAAGGGAACTACTGGAGGGCTTTCCACTAGACTGGACGCGAACAAGTTTCTAATGTTTAAATATCACTTTGATTTCAATATGGAGATGATTTAGGGACAAATTTTGGAGGCAGGGAAGTTAGGCTGTTACAATAAGCCAGGTGAGAGTGAAGTCTGAACTCAAAGAGTGGCAGCTGGAATGGAAAGGATGAGATGTATTTCGACCGCTGATAATTTCTGCTGGTGCAATCTCAGTAGCAAAGTGGAGGCAGGAGGCAGACTGCAGCGGGTGGAGGGGATGCCTGGGAAGTCAGGCAGTGGAGATGCTCAAGACTGTGGCAACAGAGGGAAGAAGAAAGACTGGTAGCTCGGGAGAGGAGTGCAATCCAAAGACAGACTTTTTCCTTCTGAATCGGAGACACCTGAGCCTGTTCGTGCATGATGGAAAAGATCAGTCAAGAGGCAGAAGTTCAAGGCCCAGCACTGCACAGGGACATCTGGAAAAGTCTGGAGATACTCGGTCAAAGCACCTATGCAATGACACTGTGGTCAGAAGCAGGTCATCATTTTCTCTGAAGAAAAAGAGAAGGCTGGGAATAAAAGGAAAACCTGGAATTGAGGAGCCCAGTAGCTGAAGATGGCTCTGCCTGATGCCTGAGGAGTGAGGCCAGCATCTGCTGAGAGTGAGGTGGCTGAGGTGAGGTGACTCTGAAACTGCGACTGTGAGGAATGGAAGAGATGCAACTTAGGACACATGAGAGGCTGCATGAGGAGCACTGGAGGCCCATCTGGCAGCTTGAGCATGCAGTGTCACCAAGTCTCGTGGCATCAGCAGCTGGGGACAGCACGACAAGGAGTCAAAGACCATAGGGACAGGTGTGGTGGGAGATGAGGGGAAGAGGCAGGCCAGTAAGATGCGACCTAGGGGAAAGAAAGCAAGCCATGAAGCTGCTGAAACCAGGATGAAAGGGGAAGTTCAGAGAACTGGAGGTCTGAATGAGGTACTTCGATGGACAGGCCCGCAGGATGAAGAGCTGGAAGGATGGCAGATTGTGGTGAAGGAACTTCAGGCTGCAGTGAGATGTCACAGTTGGCAAATTGCAGCCCAGTGTGTGGGAAGGGAGAGCAGGGTGGAGGTGAAAATCTCTAAATCAAGGAACAATGAGGTCAGGAAGTTGAATGGGGTTACCATGAAAAGAAATTATGTCTAAGAGGACTAAGCCAGCTAGAAAACATCATCTCTTGTTTCTAACGTTTATACATATTTCTACTGTACCTCTAAGCATGTAACATGTTATGACCATGCCTTGCCTATCTTCTCACTACACTGGAAACTCCAGGCCACAGTCACATCTTAGCCTTACCTCCAGTTTAACGTAGCCTGACACACAGGGCACTCTCAGTAAATCACTGGCACACCCTTACCCCATGGTTTTCTTCCCACAAGAAAGAAGTTCCTTAAGGCAGGACCCATGCCTTAACTATTTTTTATTCGTTGGGTGCAGCATAGTAGGAGTCAATAAATAACCACTGGTTGCTGATAGAATTAATGTGAAACTCACGACTTACCTGTCCTTTTTCTACTTTTATTCTTTCTAATTCAGCTTTTAGGCTAGAAATGGAAGCTAGAAGGAAAAAAATGAGATGTATTAGCATTCCTCTATTATTTTGCATGAAAATTTTTTTCTTTAAAATTTTAGAACACCCCCAAAGGATTCAAATATATGCCGAACATGGGTTCCAGGGGGCTATCTCAAAATTACTACCAAGCAATCAGCATATTTAGGCTCAGGGAAAAGCAGGATCCATGCAAATGGACACTGTGTCATAAACTACTTCTAGATCATGTATCCCATCTCTGTAGGGAAATGCCACCCATCGAATCACATTCCCCTGGGTCTGGGTTCAAGTACTGAGAATCCTATCTATGAATAATTGCCAAAGAGGCCACAGAACTCCTAAAAAGAGTTTTCGGCCGGGCGCGGTGGCTCACAACTATAATCCCAGCACTTTGCGAGGCCGAGGCAGGCGGATCACTTGAGGTCAGGAGTTCGAGACCAGCTTGACCAACATGGAGAAACCTGTCTCTACTAAAAATACAAAATTAGCCAGGTGTGGTGGCGCATGCCTGTAATCCCAGCTACTCGGGATGCTGAGGCAGCAGAATTGCTTGAACCTGGGAGGCGGAGGTTGCAGTGAGCCAAGATTGCGCCACTGTACTCCAGCCTGGGCAACAAGAGTGAAACTCTGTCTCAAAAAAAAAAAAAAAACCAAGTTTTTAAAATAACCAGAATTTCTGATTATTTGAATATATCAGAATATATATTCAGAATCTGAATATATCAGAATATCTACAAAAAATGGACTGAGTCCTTACTAAATTCTTTCCTATGCTTTTCTGTGTTCCAGACTCCACGGCCATGTATTACTTCTTTTACTAAAGTTTTATTTAGTGACTCTAATTCTAAACTACATCACTTTTATGTTCACCTATTTCCTCCTTGCAGTTTTCTATTTCTAGTTGCAGAGTTTCTTCAAGATTTTCTTTTAAACACTGTTCTGCTTGGATCTGCTCTTTTAGGAAAAGTATCTCAGCCTTCAGCTTTTCTTCTACGTGGTCTGCTGCTGTCCGCACATTTATGATGTCCTCACGGTACTTTAATACCAACTCCCGCAGTGCCTGGATTCAAGAAACAAATGATTATTGGGTGAGAGTGAAAGGAAATAAAGAAGCTAAAGATTTTCTATAACCAGAATCTCAGATGTTGTTTTAATGGTTCAAAAATTAAGACTTTGACCATTAAACCACTTAGAGCTTCAGGGCAGGTGCCATGTCAGGTTAACATTCAGTATGTTATAGAAAAGACATTTCTGGCCAAGTCGTATCTTATGAGCCACATACTCTTCCCTCAAAACTTTCATAAGCAGAAAAATAAAAAGATTAAGTGACTTACAATATGCCATTCAATAGAAATAATACCTTAGAATCCTCTACTATTAACTTACAGAAATTTGAGAGGAGTTAGGAAATGAAGACAAAACTTGGTAGCCAAGTTCACACTGAGTAGCAAGTGTGAACTAAGAGGATAACATTTATTTACTTAGTCACTTACTCATTCAAACATTTACTGAACATCTACCACAGGCAAAGTACTACCTTAGGCCAGAGGTAAATAATGGCAAAGGTGGCTTTCTAAGGTGGTAAGCTGTTTTTCTGTAATAAATTCAGTATAGAATTTATTTTTCTTCCTAAATTTTAGTTCTGTCTTCTTTTAGAAATCCTTCCAATTATATCCTAAAGCAACTCTAAAGTAAAAACGGGATTCTCAGATAACAATATATATAAAACAACAGTTTTTAAAATTTCATAAGATTTATTACTGAAGCAGGTCCAAGAATCAAGGCTTACAACACATTGACTACATTCTTCAAGGATTCTTGGAACTTTTTTCTTTTTCTTGAGACAGGATCTTCCTCTGTCACCCAGACTGGAGTATGGAGTGCAATGGCATAATCATATCTCACCACAGACTCAAACTCCTGGGCTCAAGCAGAACTCCACTTCAACCTCCCAATGTGCTGGGATTACAGGCAAGTGCCACTGTGCCCGGCCTGGATTCTTGGAACATTTTAAGATCTAGGACTAGCCGGGCGCAGTGGCTCAGGCCTGTAATCCCAGCACTTTTGGGAAGCCGAGGAAGGCGGATTCCTTGAGGTCAAGAATTCGAGACCAGCCTGGCCAACATGGTAGCCAGACATGGTGGCACACACCTGTAGTCCCAGCTACTCAGGAGGCAGAGGCAGGAGAATCGCTTGATCCCAGAAGGCGGAGGTTGCAATAAGCTGAGATTACACCACTGCGCTCCAGCCTGGGTGACAGAGCAACACTCTGTCTCAAAATAAATACATAAATAAATGAAATAAAATCTAGGAATAAAAAGTCTCTAAAACACGGAAGACAGGATTCTTTCCTGACAAAAGAGAAAAATCTAACAGAGGTGGAAGGTGGTAGAACAGTGATTTTAAGCTGATAGCAAAAGTCAACAGGTTCCCAATACCTTTTTTTTTTTTTTTAATTGAGACAGGGTCTCACTCTGTCTCCCAGGCTGGAGGGCAGTGGCACCATCTCAGCTCACTGCAGCTTTGACCTCCTGGGCTCAGGCGACCCCTCCCACCTCAGCCTCCCAAGTAGTTGTAGCTGGGACTACTACAAGTGTGTGCCACCATCCTTGGCTAATTTTGTTTGTTTGTTTCAGTAGCATCAGGGTTTTGCCATGTTGTCCAGGCTGGTGTTGAACTCCTGACCTCAAGCGATCCTCCTGCCTTGGCCTCCCAAAGTGCTAGGATTGCAGGCCTGAGCCACCATACCCTGCCCCCAATACCTTCTTTTGATGACAGCAGTCACCAATTCAGAAAGGAAAGAAGGCTCTCCCAAGAGTGCCTGTAACATGAGCTGAGACGACAAGAAGTTGGGGAAAGCTGGGGGACAGCAAGGAGCTAATCGCAAGATAGGCAACTGGTTTTTTGCAAATGATGAAATAAAAAATAACAGTCATGTTAATACGTATATAGGAAAAAAGAATGAGGTCCAAATTGTAGAGATTGAATCTGTAGGGTATAATTAGGGGAAACTTCTACTTACTAAGATTTCCTTTAAAAGGAGAAAAAAAAAAAAAAGAAACAGGTATAAAGGTTGGATAGGACAGGCACGGTGTCTCACGCCTACAATCCCAGCACTTTGGGAGGCCAAAGCAGGCTAATCACTTGAGATCAGGAGTTCGAGACCAGCCTGCCCAACATGGCGAAACCCCATCTCTACTAAAAATACAAAAAAAGGCCAGGTGCGGTGGCTCATGCCTGTAATCCCAGCACTTTGGGAGGCCAAGGCGGGCGGATCACGAGGTCAGGAGTTCGAGACCAGCCTAGCTAAAATGGTGAAACCCCATCTCTACTAAAAAATATTTTTAAAAATTAGCCAGGCACAGTGGCACGCGCCTGTTGTCCCAGTACTCGGGAGGCTGAGGCAGGAGAATCACTTGAACCCGGGAGGCAGAGGTTGCAGTAAGCCTAGGTTGCACCACTGTACTCCAGCCTGGGTGACAGGGCAAGACTCCATCTCAAAAAATAAAAATAAAAGATAATAAAAAAATAAAAATACAGAAACAAATTAGCCCAGCGTGCTGGCGCATGCCTGTAATCCCAGCTACTCAGGAGGGTGAGGCAGGAGAATCACTTAAACCCAGGAGGTGGAGGCTGCAGTGAGCCAAGATCACACCACTGCACTCCAGCCTAGGGGACAGAATGAAACTGTGTCTCAAAAAATAAAAATTAAAAATAAAGCTTGGATAAAGTTAAGGAGACAATTATGAATGTCTCTGGGAAACCGGTTTTGTAGCCCAGGTTTACCCAACCACAGAAGAATGTAAGTGACCAAAAGTGTCATCTTTGGCCAGGCGTGGTGGCTCACTTGAGGTCAGGAGCTCAAGACCAGCCTGGCAAACATGGTGAAACCCCATCTATACTATAAATGCAAAAAATTAGCGGGGCGTGGTGGCAGGTGCTTGTAATCCCAGCTACTGGGGAGGCTGAGGCAGGAGAATCGTTTAAACCCATGAGGCGGAGGTTGCAGTGAGCAGAGATCATGCCATTGCACTCCAGCCTGGGTGACAGATAATATATTATCTGTCTCAAAAAGAAACAAAAGTGTCATCTTTATGGACAGCATGATGGTGAGTGTGGTATAACCTTTCAAGTACTAGATACAAAAACAAACGTCATAAGCAGCCAGCATGGTAACCCCTTCAAACATTTAATTTCTGGCACACTCTCAATCTGGGCCGACAAAAATAATTTATAGATCTTGAAAACATTAGGCTACGTGAAAGAGGATGGACACAAAAGACCACATATTGTATGATTCTATTCATAGGAAAGTCCAGAATAGGGAAATCTATACAGGCAGAAAGTAGATTAGTAGTTGCTTAAGGCTAGGGGAGGAGGGGAAATAAGGATGGTAGCTAAAGGGTGAAGTGTTACCTTTTCTTTTGTGTGTGTGTGTGTGTGTGTGTGTGTGTGTTTTTGTTTTTAGCTGGTGTACTCAAGTCACAGGGAGTTACTACTTGAGGTGATGAAAATGTTCTAAAATTGATTGTGATGATGGTTACACACATCTGTGAGTACAGCAAAAACTACTGAATGGTACACTTTAAATGGTTGAATTGGCACGTGAATTATATCTGAATAAAACTGTTTACATAAAGAACATACAGCCATTTCAGAAAATGTACTTGTTGACTTTTTTGATCCTGTGGAAAGTAAGTTACCTCTGTAGTGTCTGGGAGGATGAAGTCTTCTGCTTGCTGTAATGACACATGCAAGCTGTGCTTTCCCTGGAGACTGTCGTTATCTTTCTGTAACCTCACCAGCTCTTCTGAAACCTGTTCCCGTGACTGCATCAGCACTGCCTAAAATAGAAGTAGATACTAATCACAGCCAGAAAGGTAGATCCGGTCTGGTGATAGCTACACCAGAGAAAAACAAGACCAAACTAAAGGAGTGCTGAGGACGGACGGGGTATGGTGAAGTTCTGCTAGACTTAGAAAAAGCTGCGCAGAGATTTTCTGATTTACAGCATATATTCAACAAGGGGACAGGCAATGAAGCAAGTATCTGAGGCTCATTCTCCACTGTTACTACAAACCGCTTAAAAATACTATCTTTTGGTTGGGTGCAGTGGCTCACGCCTGTAATCCCAACACTCTGGGAGGCTGAGGCGGGTGGATTGCCTGAGCTCGGGAGTTTGAGACCAGCCTGGGCAAAACAGTGAAACCCTGTCTCTACTAAAATGCAAAAAGTTAGCTGGATAGAGTGGGGTGCCTGTAATCCCAGCAACTAGGGAGGCTGAGGCAGGAGAATCGCTTGAACGCAGGAGAATTGCTTGACCCCAGGAGGCGGAGGTTGCAGTGAGCCAAGATCGCGCCATTGCACTCCATCCTGGGCCACAGAGCAAGACTCCATCTAAAAAAAAAAAAAAAAGTAATAATAATATTTTCCCTCCATATCCCTGTACTACAGAAGGACCAGGATCTCTAGTTCAATGGATGTGGCTGACATCATCAAGACCTGTATCAGACAGAGCATGTAGTCTAAGACAACTCCTATTTCCCCGTGGCGTGCGTTTAACAGAAAGGAGGGAGAAACATCAGTTCCCATTATGTATACCTCTGTTCAGGCTCGGGATCACTGTGAATGGCCCAGCAGGCCCAGATACTGGAAGTCATCGAGAGGATCTAAGCTCAGGAATCACAGAGCACTTGAGAAGCTTATTCTTTTTTTCTTTTGAGACAGTCTCGCTCTGTAGCCCAGGCTGGAATGCAGTGGTGTGATCTCGGCTCACCACAACCTCCACCTCCCGAGTCCTGGTTCAAGTGATTCTCCTGCCTCAGCCTCCCAAGTAGCTGGGACTACAGGCACGCACCACCATGCCCAGCTAATTTTTTTGTATTTTTATTAGAGACGGGGTTTCACTATGTTGGCCAGGCTGGTCTCAATCTCCTGACCTCGTGATCCGCCCACCTCAGCCTCCCAAAGTGCTGGGATTACAGGCATGAACCACCGCACCCGGCCAGAGAAGCTTATTCTTAAAATGGGAAACACTCCCACTTGTGCATGTTGATGTGTAAAACAATTTTAGGTATTTCATATTATTTGTATCAATATAAAAGTTATCCCAGCAAATCCGAGTATCAGATAAAGCTCTACGAAAGCACGTGACTCCTGCTAATCTGTAATACTAAAGTCTCTTACCTTAAGGGTACACATACATGTAGATTATGCTCTCATACAACGTTTATTGTGCAGCTACTACTCTATGCCACATGTTTTGCTGCCCACAGGAAATACAGAGATAAAAGACAAAGACTTTGCCCTAGAGAAGCTCATAGTCCAACAGAGGAGAAAGACAAGTAAACCAAAAACTACTCTACAATACCATAAACTGCTATGACAGAGATTGGGTACTGCAGTGATAAAAGGACAAAGGGGTACCTAATTTGGGGCAGGAAATTGGGGAGAGGGTTAAAGAACACTTCCCAGAGGAAGCGATGACTGAGCTGCATCCTGAAGGACAAACAGGCCGGAGACAGGCAGTCAAGGCCATGCATACGCTCTGGCTAAAGCCCACTGGCTCTTACTGTCTTCAGACTAGAATCCGCTGTGCTTTATAATCACTGTCACCCATTTACAACAAAATCTTAGTATCCCACCACCTTTTGGATATGAAAGAAGGGAAAAAAGAATATGTATATATTTGCTTGTTTTTGTAAAGAGAAAAACAGAAGGATAAGCCAAAAATAAATTAAAATGATTACGTATAAGAGTGGGTGGAAATGGGGTGAAAAGGATAGGGAATGGAAATGGAGCTGAGTACTTATTTTTATACTTTTGATTATGAACCACGTTACATATTCAAAATATAAATCAAGAAAGAAAAATCAAATCTGAAAATGTAATATAAAGAGAAACAAATGGAGCTAACTATATATCAAATTCCTAATACAACCACAGAGAGAAAAACTAACATTTGAACACAGCACTTAAACTGTAAACCCTTATCTGAGATACAGTCTAAGGGCAGAACTACAAAGAAATGTTGGCCTTTACTTAATAGATTTGCTGTTGGTAGTAATATTGATGTAGTCATTCTGAAACTATTTTGTCCCCACCTTAACCAAGTGATCAAATTTAACATCCCCAGTAATGGAAGCACCCATCATTAACGTGCCTCATTATGTTATGAGCCTCCCATTGAACCATTTCATCTATGTAGTATTCTTGCCAAGATGTCTAACCTGAATCAAATCACAAGGAGATAATCAGAAAAATGAATTCTACAAGACAGATGGCCTAAAACAAAGCAATTGGCCGGATTCTTAAAAATAAAAAAAGAGTGGCAGACTGTTCTAGATGAAAAGTGACTAAAGCGACACAACAAGATGAAATATGTGATCACTGATTGGTTCCTGGATCAAAATATAGAAAATATAAAAAGGAAAACCACCACTAAAAAGTAATCAAGGACTTATTGGGACAACTGGTTAAATTTTAAGGATGTAATAATAGTACTCTAGCGATGCAGAACAACTCTTTGTTTTAGGAAATACATACTAAAATACTTATGACTGTCATGTCTACAATAACTCCAAATAGTCCAGCAAAAAACACAAACCAAGACATACGTACACATACATCATATACCTACAAACATACACAGAAAGACTAAGAACAAGGGCAAGCATGCACTAACGTGGTGAGTTTCTCTTACTTATGGTAATTTCAACAAAATGGTCATGTATTGGAGTTCATAGGACCTCAACCTTAATTTCAACAGTTCTCCAGTATCACTGACACACATTCATTTTAAGTGAAACCAGCTTGAAAAATGTCTGCAAAGGCTGATGGTTTTAAAAGACAAGAAGGAGGCCGGGCACGGTGGCTCATGCCTGTAATCTCAGCACTTTGGGAGGCCAAGGTGGGTGGATCACCTGAGGTAAGAGCTTGAGACCAGCCCAACCAACATGGTGAAACCCCGTCTCTACTAAAAATAGAAAAAATTAGCCAGGCGTGGTGGTGGGCGCCTGTAGTCCCAGCTACTCAGGAGGCTGAGGCAGGAGAATCACTTGAACCCAGGAGGAGGAGGTTGCAGTGAGCCGAGATTGCGCCATTGCACTCCAGCCTAGGCAACAAGAGCGAAACTCTGTCTCAAAAAAGAAAAAAAAAGACAAGAAGGAAAAAGGTGCCAGGGGACAAAGGAGTAGAGGAGGCTCACCACTATGAAACTGTCAGTATTTAGCAGTGATTTTTACACCAGTGTTATTATATTGTATTTTCTAATTAGAGAAAACACATGAAACTATGGGTCAATGATTAGGATGAGATGCTTCCCAACAGACCAGGTTTAAGATTTAGGGATCAGCTTGTAGGCCATTCAGATACTGACCTAATGCCAATTAAAAACATTCAATGACCATTCCACCCAAGGCTTTTTTTTTTTAAACTGTCATCCCCAGGTAAGCATCAGCTTTGTAGAATCACCCCAGCAGAGCCACCTCTACTTTAATTTAGTTGGAGGCATCAGATGTAGGCTCCAACTTTGAGAAAAGGAAAAACAAAGCAAATGCAGCCAGACTAGTGAGGAGGGAGGCCCAAGCCTGGGGAACTATCTGCAAAGGCTCTAGCCAGCGCTTGCTCATAACACTCTGCCCCTATCCCTCTCAGAATAGATGGCCTTCTGGAAGTTCCCCAGCACCACAACAGTTACATGTTTTTTTCATAACCCCTGTGAAACTAATAAGGTTATTTTTTTTTCTTTTGAGACAGAGTCTTGCTGTGTAACCCAGGCTGGAGTGCAGTGGCTTGATCTCGGCTCAATGCAACTTCAGCCTCCCAGGTTCAAGCGCTTCTCCTGCCTCTGCCTCCGCCTCCCGAGCAGCTGGGACTACAGGTGCCCACCACCACGCCCGGCTAATTTTTTCTATTTTTAGTAGAGACGGGATTTCACCGTGTTAGCCAGGATGGTCTCAATCTCCTGACCTCATGATCCACTCGCCTCGGCCTCCCAAAGTGCTGGGATTACAGGCGTGAGCCACTGCGCCCAGCCCTAATAAGGTTATTCTAAATAAATTAGCCATCCAGGAAAATCACAAAATGTGACTGGTCAAAAGCTGCACCAGCTAGGGCTCTCAGACATTCAATTTTTTAGCTTTTATTTGGAATTAAAAATTAAATATATGTCCATAGTTTATTCTGTTTAGGTTTCCCAAATCAGAAAAATAAGTTAAACGATGAGAAAAAATTTTTGTTTGGCCAGAAAGTAGGTTTAAAAAAGGAATAATGTCTTTACAATATTTTGTCCATTATTAATGTTCTACAGTCCCGGGAGAAGACAACAGTAACTACTTTGGACAGGATGGTAAATTCCTATCAAAGATGATGTCAAGATAGAACAAAAAAGGAATATATGTAACACAGTTGTCATTTACTTAAAATGTAAACTTACCATCTGTTCCTGAACATCCCGCTTTGCCTGGGAAAGCCCCTGCTGTAACTCTTCAAGTAAGATCTCAGAGGCCTGGGCTCTTAGGACGAGCGCAGAGATCTTTAAAAAAACACACGTACAGAAACATAGTTAGGAAATCAGTTATTCTGAAACTAACTCTTCCATCTTCTACCTATTTAGTGTCTGGAATTGACATTTTATTTGTTCATGGGATCCACTCACCGTCATCCAACAGCTGCGTGCACATCTGCTAAGTGCAAAGCCTTGGCCTTTCGGATAACACAAGGCAGTGCCAAAAGCTGAGTCACATGCAGCCATACATTAACAAAGAACATTCTATGGGTGTCTAGGCAGATAGTAACTCACGTGACCTAGTTGTAGCTATGTTTAAAGATGTTTAAAAAAAAAAAATCAGGCTGGGTGCAGTGGCTTACGCCTGTAATCCCAGCACTTTGGGAGGCTGAGGTGGGCAGATCACCTGAGGTCAGGAGTTCGAGGCCAGCCTGGCCTGCATGGTAAAACCCCATCTCTACTAAAAATAAAAAAAAATTAGCTGGGTGTGGTGGCGGGCACCCGTATTCCCAGCTACTCGGGAGGCTGAGGCAGGAGAATTGCTTGAAAACCGGGAGGCAGAGGTTGCAGTGAGCCCAGAATGCACCCTGCACTCCAGCCTGGGTGACAAGAGCGAAACTACATCTCGGATTTAAAAAAAAAAAAAAAGAAAATTTAATTTCACATAAATCACAGTGCAGAATTTGGCACAAAAAAAAAGAACAGACCAACTGAACAGAAGATAGTTCTGAAACTAATCTACACAGAGCAATGGGGGAAAGGTGGATTTTTTCACCAAGTCATACAGAAATTGGCTATCCATACTTTTTTTAAAAAAAAGTTTTACCCTTGGCCGGGTGCGGTGGTTCATGCCTGTAATCCTAGCACTTTGGGAGGCCAAGGCGGGTGGATCACAAGGTCAGGAGTTCGAGACTAGCCTGGCCAACATGGTTGAAACCCCATCTCTACTAAAAATAAAAAATCAGCCGGGCACAATGGTAGGCGCCCGTAGTCCCAGCTACTCGGGAGGCTGAGGCAGGAGAATCACTTGAACCTGGGAGGCGGAGGTTGCAGTGAGCGGAGTTCGTGCCACTGCACTCTAGCCTGGGCGACAGAACAAGACGAAAAAAGTTTTACCCTTATCTACACTGTGTGTATGTATGTGTGTGTGTGTGTGTAAGTCAGTTCTAGAAGAATTTTAGATATAAATGTGAATAAGACATTTATAATATAGGATATCTTCATAACTCCATAGGAAAAGATTCTTTTTTAAAAAGGAAAATCATAAACCATAAAGAAATGATGAATAAATGTGATTTTTTTTTCTTTCAGACGGAGTTTCACTCTTGTTGCCCAGGCAGGAGTGCAATGGTGTGATCTTGGCTCACTGCAACATCCGCCTCCCGGGTTCAAGCGATTCTCCTGCCTCAGCCTCCCAAGTGGCTGGGATTACAACAGGAATGCGCCAACACACTCGGCTAATTTTGTATTTTTAGTAGAGACAGGGTTTCTCCATGTTGGTCAGGCTGGTCTCAAACTCCTGACCTCAGGTGATCTGCCCACCTCAGCCTCCCAAAGTGCTGGGATTACAGGTGTGAGCCACTGTGCCCAGCCAAATTTGACTACATTATTAAGGACTTCTGTTCATTAAAAGACACCATTAATGAAGACATAAGCTACTGATGGGCCAGGTGCATGGGTCATGCCTTTAATCCCAGCACTTTGGGAGGCCGAGGCAAGTGGATCACTTGAGGTCAGGAGTTCAAGACCAGCCTGGCCAACAATGTGAAACCCCGTCTCTACTAAAACTACAATAATTAGCCAGGTGTGGTGGTTGAGTGCCTGTAATCCCAGCTACTCAGGAGGCTGAGGCAGGAAAATTGCTTGAACCCGGGAAACAGAGGTTGCAGTGAGCCGAAGTTGCGCCACGCCACTCCAGCCTGGGTGACAGAGCAAGATTCCATCTCAAAAACAAAACAAAAAATATAAGCTACTGAGTAAAAGACACCTGCAACACTTATCACCCAAAGATTCTAACATTATATAAAGGATACCTAACAAATCAGTTTTTAAAGACCAAAAAAAGTAAAATAAACAGACCACCCAATAGAAAGATGAGGATAAGACTTGAGCAGGAATCTCTCACACACAGAAAATCCCAATGGCCAAGAAACATGAAAAATGCTAAGTAACTTCAGTGGTCATTAGAGAAATGCAAACTACGCCACAATGAAATACCATTACACATCCACCGAAATGGCTATAATTAAAATAACAAAATAACATTTTTCAACACCTTAGAACCACAGGAACTCTCATACATTGCTGGTGGAGGTATAAACTGGTATAACCACTCTGGAAAACTATTTGACATTTTGAACATTTGTACCCAAGCATTCCACCCCTAGTCACATATCCTGCAGAAACATGTCCACCACGCCCTATACAAAAATTTCAAAGCAACATTATTCATAATATCCCAGAACTGGAAACAACTGAAATATCCATCAACATTAGTCTGGATAAATTGTGGTATATCCATATAATGATATGACTATTCAACAATGAAAATGAACAAACACTCCATGCATCACGAGTAGGAACAGCACTGTTGAATGGAGGAAGACAGACGCAAAAGAACACAGACCATATGGCTTCGTTTTCTAAAGTTAAAGCACAGGCTAATCTAATGGTGTTACAAGTTAGGACAGTGGCTGCCTGTTGGGAGGGAGTTGTAAGTGAGGGCTTCTGGGGTACCAGCTAATATTCTATGGCTTGATCTCAATGGTGGTTACACAGATGTTGGTTCTAGTATGTTTGGTGTATATTTTTTTTCATGTTGCTATACTTTTAAAAGGTTTAAAAGAAAATAATTAGTATCTTTGTCAGCAAGTTTCCAGTGCAGCAGGAAAACCTAACTAATACAAATAAAAAAGGAGAATCAGAACCTCCTGGTGTTTACTGACCAATTATTTCAAAAGTTATTCTTTAAAAATCTGTAAAACAGTTATCACAGAACGATCAGTAAGAAATCTTTTTACCTGAGGGGAAATAAAACCAAATCTTCAAAGCAAAAGAAACATGACTATATTTTTTGAATCTTTCATTTAAATAACCCAGTCATCCCTCATGGGCCACACTCTGTAAACCCTCCCTTACCTGGTGAGTCGAATCTTCGCTACTCTGCTTTATGAAGTCTTCCAGCTCCTGCTTATCTTTCATTGTCTTCTCTAACTGGTCATTAGCTTGCCTTAGCATCAGCTGTAGTTTTTTCACCTATATCATTTTAAAAGTCAATTAGAAAGAAAAACCAGAATCCTTTTATAAATTTTTTTTAAAAATCTAACTCCAGAATTAAAAAAAAAATCTCTTACGTCTTTTTCTAGGAAACACCACAGATTTTTAAATTCAGACAGAAATTAGATAAATGACCTCAAGAGAACTGTACTGTGGTTTACAGTTAACAAATCATTTTTCACACACATCTCATCTGAAAAC
Organism: Hylobates moloch; assembly: GCF_009828535.3. Taxonomy (NCBI): domain Eukaryota; kingdom Metazoa; phylum Chordata; class Mammalia; order Primates; family Hylobatidae; genus Hylobates; species Hylobates moloch. The sequence goes on along the minus strand of NW_026652294.1, from coordinate 36,419,270 downwards.
ATCTGCTTCTCCCCCAGATCCTCTAGGCCAGGACACTGTTCTCCCTAACTAGAGTGTATCCCTCTGTCTCCAGTCTACCTACCATCCACACTAACACCAGAAATTTTGTAAAAGTGAAATAATATAATTTCCCTACTTAAAACTCTAAATGCCTCTCGAAGTCTTCAGGGTAAATTTTTTTTTTTTTCTTTTTGAGAGTCTCTCGCTCTGCAATCTCAGCTCACTGCAACCTCCACCTCCTGGGTTCAAGGGATTCTCCTGCCTCAGCCTCCTGAGTAGCTGGGATTACAGGCATGCACCACCACACCTGGCTAATTTTGCACTTTTAGTAGAGATGGGGTTTCTCCATGTTGGTCAGGCTGGTCTATGAACTCCCAACCTCAGGTGATCGGCCCGCCTCAGCCTCCCAAAGTGCTGGGATTACAGGTGTGAGCCACCGTGCCCGACTTCAGGGTAAAATTTAAATCTCTTCAATCATCACCCCTCCCTAAGTGATGTCATCATGGCCTCCCTTTGTAGCTTACTCTCCCATTATTTTGTAACAATCACCCCGTGTGCCCAGCCACATAACTACTCATACTTCCTAGAATACATCATTTTCTTTCCTAACTCTGTTCTTTGTATATCTTTTCTCTCCATGAACACCCTTTTCCCACTTCTTTTTCTGACTAATTTTTAGTCAGGCTTTAAAACAGTCTACTGAAATGTTTATGAAAACCATTCCTACACCACACTATCAGGGGCCAACTACATTAGTTTTGCAAATACCTTTAGAAATTTACCTTTGAAACATCTATGCATAAAGCACACAGTATATGAAGGAACTCAATAGCAATGACATTTGAAAATATTAAACCATCATTCTAATTGGCTTAAAGTTATTTTGAAGGCTAAGGGGATAATCTTCATAACAACCAAAGAACAATTTGGAAATATGAGGAAAAAGCATCTTTCTTACAGAGACTTTTACAAGCCTACTCTCATGCATTTCTACCTTATTTCCTAAATGCTATCAAGGTACCCATTATTAAACACTGCATTTGAAAAAGTACTGAAGATTTATCAATCTCAGCATACCAAATCTACCAAAGCTTAATTTCTGGGAACTTATTAACCTTAATTCAACAAATTTATGACAAGAAATGAGTAATAGGCAATGAAGGACACAAATTCTGATTAATATAACATTCAATTAAACCTTCATTCTATTGGAGGCAACAATCAACCTTTTATCTCCCTGAGATCTCCATATCATAAAGTACTTTCCATGTACATAAAATCACTTTTAGGCCTTAGGCGGAAGGGGCAGGGTAGAAGAGATGAAGCAGTGTCCCTTTAAGAGCTGGGCTGACCTGTGCAGATACACAAAAACAGAGTCCTGGCCGAGCGCGGTGGCTCACGCCTGTAATCCCAGCACTTTGGGAGGCTGAGGCGGGTGGATCACGAAGTCAGGAGTTTGAGACCATCCTGGCCAACATGGTGAAACCCCGTCTCTACTAAAAATACAAAAAATAGCTGAGTGTGGTGGCGTGTCCCTGTAATCCCAGCTACTCAGGAGGCTGAGGGAGGAGAATCACTTGAACCAGGGGGTCGGAGGTTGCAGTGAGCTGTGATCCCCCGTGTACTCCAGCCTGGCAACAGAGCGAGACTCCCTCTCAAAAAAACAAACAAACAAAAACAACAAAGAAAATCAAAAGCAGAGTCCTAGTGAGCTCCCACTGGAAATGTAACTGCCATTGCATGTACCAGGTTATTTCATAACTTAACAAGATGGATATGCTACATAATGTAAATGGGACTGGGGCTGGAGGGGAAGCAATTAATTCTGCACCTCCAGTGAAAACTACGATACCCAATTTGGCACATCCAGAAGAAACTCACCTGGTCTCTCGTTTCAGCCTCCTGAATCTGAATTCCTTGTAACTGTTTTTCATAATTGGAACACATATCACAACGTCTACCAAGTTTATTTCCAGCATTATGTACCTGAAGAGCACCAAAATTACCTCTTATCAGGCAAAACAAAATAATTCTACATCACACACTTGAGGTACACATGTATAGTCTTACCAATGGTAGTCAGTAGAACATGAAGTAAACACTTTCTTCAGGGCCTTATGGCAAAAAGTTACAATATAGGGTCAGATTCTAAAAAATCAAACTCTCCAGTACAACTATGATAGGACACATGGGACACAATTTACCACCAAGAGGCACAAAACATCACATCTGAGGAAAACACAAAACAAGCAAAAGGTACTATACCATGGCACTCACGGTTTAATACTAACCAACCAAAGGGAAGGAAAGACAAATAAAAACAGTGCCAAGTCACCGTTTCACCAGCTCCAATTATAAAATAGGTAAGAAACTAGTAAATAGCACCTTCTCATGTATGTGTTACTTAAGACCAATGAGAATAGTTTCTTTCCGGCCTCAGTGAGCTGTTCCACTTACTGACCCATGGCTTCCTTCAAGGAAAGCAGCCCTCAGTCAAGGAAAGCACCAGGAGTCAGGTTTTGCGACTAGGTCGAAGGGAGCACTTGAGCAACTCACTTTATCTTTCCCAGCCAGTTTTCTCACCTGTAAATGGGGGATAACCATGCCCCACTTGCCTCATTATAATCATAAAGCTTAAAGAGATCAGGTATGTGAAAAGCCTTTGTAATCCATAAAGCATTAGCAAATATCAAAGTGTTTATCTCCTAATCTTACCTGTGAATTTACAAATTCTCTAAGGAGGAAAATCAACTTCATTAAAGATTGGTTTCTTTTCTCTCCCATATTCATAACCCCTCTTTAAACCCACTCTCAGCATCAACAGCAGCCAGGCAATTGCACTTTTGATCTAAAGGAAAGATGAAAGCCTGGATCCTGGAATACATTGAGATTATAGAAAACTGCAAAGCAAACCAAATTCAGGTTGCTCTAACTTAAATTCAGCAATGCTAGTCAGGCAGATTGCTCCAACCTGAGAGTTGTGAGTTCAGGTGGGGAAGTTCACATTCACTGTGATTAACTAGCTAGCTCCTTTCTCTGTCACAATTACCTGGAATAGCCAAAGCAGACTAAGACAAGGGTCAGGTGACACAGGTTAACATCCACTTGCTGGCAACATGTGCCTGCACTGACTCCAGGAACCGTCTGCTGAATGAACACTAAGTCCCAGAGCCTCCCAGTGTGCCTCAGCGTGAGCAGGAGGAAAAACGTGAGAAAGGTAACTCACCTCTTTCTGCAAGAGATTCCACTCTGTTTCACTAACTAAACGATAACCACTAGGGGACACATAGGCACTCTCCATGCCCTGGGTAACGCTGGAGAGGAGGGACGCCGTCTCTTCTTGTTCTGGTGTCATCGCCTTGATTGCTCTTTCCTGATCTTTGGTTAACATAAACCCACTTGGCATCTGGAGTGACCCAAGGGATGCAGTATCAAAATTCTCAGACACTGAATCTGCTCCTACCAGTGGTCCAAAATCTGACTCGTCCAGGTTTCCAGCAGATTTTGCTTTGTAGTTATAGCCTAAAGCTTTGGATTGCAATGAGCCCGAGGTTCCCAAGCTGTCTGTAGACTGTGCTCTCCTGAGTCCATCTTTAAACATGTCATTGTCCGATTTACTGAAAGGATCTCCAGATGGCAACAATAAGTCTGCATCTAAGGAATGGACTGAACCATGGGTGCTATCTAAATGCTCCTGAAATGTGAAAATATTGCCAAGTTAGACAATTCTCTGCATTTTTAAAGACAAAAACTATAATAAATGTATTCTGCCACTCATTACACATGATAATCATTAATGTGCTACCTTCATAGACTCAGTGAACAAACATTTACTAAGTGTCATTTCTACGTGCTGGACACGAAACCAGGCCCTCAGGATACAACTGTGAGCAAGATATAATCCCTGACCTCGAGATACATAACGGCTTCAAAAAAAAAATAAGCAGACTGTTACAATACTGTGATAAAAAGATGGGCTGGAGCTATGTGCTGAATGCTCTGGTAGCTCAAAGAGCTCCCAAATACGAAGAGTTGAGGAACGTCACCTGCAATTCAGCATTGCATCTGTCAAGCGCGAGGTGCCTATCATGTATCCAAGCAGAGATGTCTCCTTGACAGAGGGACACAGAAGGCTTTCGATAGAGACTTGGGAGTAACTATTGTATAATGATAATTAAAGTCACAGCAGCAAATCAGAACACCTAGGATGAGTGTGTAGGAAAAGAGGGCCAAGGGCAGAACCCTGAGAAAGACTAACATTTTGGGGATGAGCAAAGGAGGAGCCAGAGTAGTGGAAAGGAAATGACGAGAATGTAGTATTTTCTTTTTTTGAGACAGAGTCTCACTCTGTCGCCCAGGCTGGAGTGCAGTGGCGCAATCTCGGCTCACTGCAAGCTCCACCTCCTGGGTTCACGCCATTCTCCTGCCTCAGCCTCCCGAGTAGCTGGGACCACAGGCGCCCGCCACCACGCCCGGCTAATTTTTTGTATTTTTAGTAGAGATGGGGTTTCACCATGTTGGCCAGGATGGTCTTGATCTCCTGACCTCGTGATCCGCCCACCTCAGCCTCCCAAAGTGCTGGGATTACAGGCATGAGCCACTGCACCCGGCCCAAGAATGTGGTATTTTCAAGCAAGGTGTAATCGACACATTCAATGTTGTATACTATGCGAAAGAAGATGCAAAAAGTCACATATAATGTAATTCCATCTATTTAAAATGTCCAGAACAAGTAAATCCATACAGACATAAAGCAGGTTAGTGGTTACTAGAGGCTAGGGGGAAGGGAAAATGGTGAGTGACTCTAATGGGTATGAGGTCTCCTTTGGGAGTGATAAAAATGTTTTCAAACTAAAAACATTTGTGTATATATGCAAAGCCACTGAGTTGTACACTTTAAATTTTATGTTATGTGAATTTTATCTCAATTTTTAAACAATGTGGTACAGCACATTCCCGAAGACAAAAAGCAAACCAGTGCCATTACATGAAGCAGTTGCATAGTTAGTGGGGAAATAAGAAAAATGATTTAAAGAAAAATGTAACAAGTTTTCCTTCCAACTAAATTTATTCCACTTAAATGACAATATTTTAAGATAATATCCTTTCTACGTTTTGTTGTTAAATGCTCTTTTTTAAATGAACCAGAGGAGACTGTGGAATACAGTTGTTGTTACTGGCAAGCTCATGTAACCTATTTTATTTAATGTTTTAAAAATATTCTTGGTGTAATAAAAAGGTGACAAATTTTGAGTTAATGCCTCCAATTCTTTCCTTTTAAAGATTTTTACTCATCTGAAACTGCAATGGCTAAGAACACAAATTTCATATATATTAAGCTTACTATGGCAAAGATCCCAAGTAAGTATCCTAATAAAAACTGGGATAAGCCAGTCTGTTAGTTTACAAATAACCCTAACACCCACTGCTATGTATCATATACAGTGCTGCTGTGATACTGAAGAAGGAAGGGGCTAGGGTTAGAACAGTTGTGAGGGCCATTTGAAAAACATCAGACTACAGGCCTGGTGCAGTCGCTCACGCCTGTAAATCCAACACTTTGGGAGGCTGAGGTGGGAGGATAGGTTGAGCCCAGGAGTACAAGACCAGCCTGGGCAACATAGGGAGACCTCGTTTCTACAAAAAAGTTTAAAAATTATCCAGGCATGGTACCACATGCCTGTAGTCTCAGCTACTCAGGAGGCTGAGGCAGGAGGACTGCTTGAACCCAGGAGATCACAGCTGTAGTGAGCTGTGATGGTGCCACTGTACTCCAGCCAGCCTGGTGGCAAGAACGAGACCCTGTCTCAAAAAACACAAAACAAAAACCCCACATCAGACTACTACACTGGCAATAATATATTAAAAATGTTTACATCCTTGAATTCAGCAGTTCTTTTTTTTTTTTCCTGGAGACAGAGTCTCACTCTGTCACCCAGGCTAGAATGCAGTGGTGCAATCTCGGCCCACTGCAGCCTCTGTCTCCTGGGCTCAAGGGATTCTCATGCCTCAGCCACAGTGAGTAGCTGGGATCACAGGCGCCAGACACCATGCACGACTAATTTTTGTATTTTTAGTAGAGATGAGTTCCGCCATGTTGGCCAGGCTGGTCTCAAACTCCTGGCCTCGAATGATCCGCCTGTCTCAGCCTCCAAAAGTGCTGCGATTACACTTGTGTGCCACCATGCCCGGCCAGGCAGTTCTTTTCCTAAGAACTTACACTAAAAAATAAAATAAAATAAAATCAGATGCATCCATAATGATTTTTGTACAAGGAAAAATTATATAACATTATGACATTACTTATAATAACGAAAAATTGTATAGTAGTAAGAAATGGAACCAACTTGACTATCAGTGTGTTAATCACGCTTTTCATTTTCTATATTTCATAATGTTTTGATTTACTGGAGGCCTTGCTGGCTGTGAAGAAACTGCTTCCCAGGACTAGCTGATTTCTAGAGATAATCAACAACTCACCTGACTGTAAACACGCCTTTCACACACAAACCATTCAATCCCAAAGCCATATCCCAACCACCTCCCTTACCTAAGTCACACACTGAGCCAGTATTTCCCCTGACCTAAATGAACCCAGGGCCAGTTCCAGATAGCTAAGAACAGACCCTATACCCCAAAGGCTGCTGGAATTAATTACTAGCCAGTCCTAAACTCTCTGCTCTGCTCCACTTTGCCTTTCCCAAAGAAACCACAATAATAGCTATGGCCCATGCTTTTCTCTCGCTCCTGCTCCTGCCTTCTGACCACCTCTGGTGCTTCCCTGCTGTGGCCGTGCAAGGTGTGCTGTGCCTCTGCTTCCAGGAGAACTGTGAGTAACACAAAACTTTTTTCAGTGGCATTGACCTCCCTATGTCATTAGTCAATCACCATTATGAATTAAAAACCAGGCACAAGCTGGACACAGTGGCTCACACCTGTAATCCCAGCACTTCGGGAGGCCGAGGTGGGCAAATCACTTGAGGCCAGGAGTTTGAGACCAGCCTGGCCAACATGGTGAAGCCTTGTCTGTACTAAAAATACAAAAATTAGCTGGGCGTGGTGGCTCACACCTGTAGTCCCAGCTACTCGGGAGGCTGAGGCACGAGAATCGCTTGAACCCAAGAGGTGGAGGCTGCAGTAAGCCAAGATCATGCCATAGCACTCCAGCCAGGGTGACACAGCAAGACTGTCTCAAAAAAACAGAAAAAGGCAGAAATCAATTAGCAGGGAATTGGTTAAAAGAATTATGGTACATTTAACGCTGAAATTCTGTCAGCTACTAAATATCATTTTGGGGAAAAACATTTAATGAGGTGCCAAAACCTTAGAGTAGATTTAAGTGGGGGAAAAAATTTACACAAAACACTATGTAGTTATAATCTAGATTATGTTTTAAAAGTGCAAACAGAGCCAGGCACAGTGGCTCAAGCCTGTAATCCCAGCACTTTGGGAGGCCGAGGTGGGCGGATCACGAAGTCAGGAGTTCGAGACCAGCCTGGCCAACATGGTGAAACCCCATCTCTACTAAAGATACAAAAATTAGCCTGGCGTGGTGGCTGATGCCTGTAATCCCAGCTACTCAGGAGGCTGAGGCAGGAGAATCGCTTGAACCCGGGAGGCAGAGGTTGCAGTGAGCTGAGATCACGCCACTGCCCTCCAGCCTGGGTGAGAGTGAGACCCTGTCTCAAATTAAAAAAAAAACAGTGCAAATAGAAACACATGTGTTCCAGGCTGGGCAACATGTTGAAACACCGTCTCTACAAAAAATTAGCTGGGCATGATGGTGGATGCCTGTAGTCTCAGCTACTCAGGAGGATGAGGCAGGAGGATCACTTGAGCCCAGGAGGTCAAGGCTGCAGTGAGCCAAGATTGCGCCACTGCACTCCAGCCTGGGTGAGAGTGAGACCCTGTCTCAAATTAAAAAAAAAAAAAAAGAAGTATGTTAACATATGTTAACATATACATTATCTCTGGAAAAGAAAATAAGGAAAGGAAGAAAGAGATATATACCAAAATATTGGTTAGTTGTTACCTCTGGGTAGGATGATCTATCAGTTATTTTTATTTTGTATAGTGTTTTCTATACTTCCCAAATTTTCCATAATGAACATTTTGTAGAGAGAAAAGCATATTATAAGCATCAGGTTAAAGAAAATGTGAGGTCTACAAATTTCAAATATCTTTAGCCATAAATCTAACTCTCCAAAGCATCTCAGATTAACTTTTTTTGTGTGAGACATCCAGGCTGGAGTGCAGTAGCAAAATCTCAGCTCATTGCAACCTCCACCTCCCGGGTTCAAACAATTCTCATGCCTCAGTCACCTGAGTAGCTGGGATTACAGGCATCCACTACCTCGCCCAGCTAATCTGTGTATTTTTAGTAGAGATAGGGTTTCACCACGTTAGCTAGGCTTCAGATTAACTCTAAACCAAGAGCTGTGTCATTATTCTAATACAAAACAATTATATTCAACATTCAAATTGCAAAACACCAGCTCTGAAATTCTATAGATCTGTTAAGAGAGAATCAAAAATAAAAATACTTCTCTGTAAATCACAACAAATGTCCCTTTCCTGTCTTTCCGCTTTTCAAACATTCCTGGATAGATTACTGCATGATGAAAACACTATGTAATCATTGGCTGTACCCAAAACTTGAGACATTCTCTTGGGAGTCTAAATATTTTTAAAATGCACAGCAGAATTACACCAAGTGGTTCCCAGTTTATGTCCTAGAACAAAGAATGAACAAAACAACTACAATATACAGCACTTTTTAGTGTCTACTAAAATTTTTTTTAAGTTTTTCTTAAACATCAAACAATCTATAAGCATGGGCATATAAACCACCAGGATGTAGATTATGTATGGCTCAAAGTAAATCTGAAAAGTAAACAGAAACATGATACCCCTGAAAGTAAAGACAAGACCCGTATCCAATTTAACTGCAATTCATTCACCAGGCCAGGAAAGGAGGTGCGGCAGGCAAGTGAGTGTGATTCTAAGCTGCAGGGACAGGGCACATGAGCATGAACAGTAAGTGCACAGGTCTGGCTACAGAGAGGTGGAGAGCAGTGAGTGAGGCTGGAAGGGCCATTCAACTATGAATGCCCTTGTATGCCATGCTAGGGATCTTGGGGGATCTTAGTTTTTATTCTAAAGGCAATAAGAGAAGCATTTCCTTCATTGATAACAAGATAACCAGCACGAGCTTTGAAAGATGAGTAGAAGGATTTCAATACTCAGAAAGGCAATGGGAGGAAAGTACTCCAAATGAAGGAACCAACAGACCAGGTGTGAGTAGAGCCCAAGATGACGACCAACATGGCTAAAATGTAATCCAGATGATGAAGGGCCTGAATTGTCCAAATGAGGAATGTGCACTTAATTATACAGGTAATGGGAGTCAATGGTAGTTTTTGAGTAGCGGAGTGGCCTTACTGCAGACGCACTTAAGAAAATGAATTTGACAGTAATGCTGAGAACGCAGTGGAATGGGACAGGTTGAGGCAGGAAACCCAATGAGGAGGCCCTTGCCACACTGTGGGTGAGAGGTGACAAGGCCACAGAACACCTAACACTTCCAGGTCTCTCTTCTCTACCTATTCCTAGTACCTGGAACGTTTTACCCTGTGGTGTTATCTGCCAAACCTCACCCACGGCCGTCAGGGATGAAAACCTAATACTGGTTGATGGTCATATATATGCTACAGGGAGTTAAGCATTTCAGCGCTTCAGATAATCTCTTTTAAACAAAAAAGACAAGTATTAGCAACATGTACTATTCACATCAAAAAAGATTTTGCAGACATTATTTAAAGGTTTATTCTAATGTATTAAATTTTGGAAATACTGGAAAAAAGAACATCTAATTATTTCAGACAGCGAATGAAGCTGCAACATGTTTCAAACAGTGCCACCTATAATGCCATAAAAACAACTGAAAACAAATACTGTCATTTTTATCTAACTTTCACCTAGTAGCTATGCACTTCTCACTTCTCATATGAACAATGTAATTAACTGATTGTGTGAGTAAGCTAAAATTGTTGACATTGTGTATATAATGACTAATTATAGAGTCACTATACCTCTTCATTTGATAACTGGGCTGAAGATTCTTCTTGAGTTAAAGCACACACTACTGGTATTTTTATTTCTTCTTCAACATCTGTTTTTTTGTGATCCTTTCTCTTATTGAGTCTTTGTTGTTCATCATCCTCCTAAAAGGAAGAAAAAAACATATATATCACCCAAGTAACCTACTTAATAAGTGACATAGTTCTTTAACCATTCAAAACAAATAAGAAAGAACAGAGCGTTATGATAAGAGAAAACTGGACACTTTCACTTCTTTGTTTTGTAATCCCATTTAAGGGCCTCTGGCCATTACAAAATATTCTAATACTATAAGCACAAACTAAGAACACTGGTATAAAGAAGAAATCAGGAAGCAGCTTCCAAGAAAAGTATACCGTATAAAGTAAGGCAAAATAAAAGAAAGCAAAACCGCCTCTTCAAATGATCCTTGAAAAAAAAAAATTTACAGAGAACATTACTTGTGATTACTGTAGAAAATAAATATGAAAAAGTTTTTTTTGAGACAAGGTCTTGCTCTGACACTCAGGCTGGAATGCAGTGGTGCAAATATGGTTCACTGCAGCCTCAACCTCCTGGGATCAAGCAATTCTCCCACCTCATCCTCTCGTATAGCTGGGATCATAGGCAATGTGCCACCACGCCCGCCTAATTTTTTTATTTTTTGTAGAGATGGGGTTTCACTTTGTTGCCCAGGCTGGTCTTGAACTCCTGGGCTCAAGAATCCTCCTGCCTCAGCCTCTCATGTAGCCAGGATCACAGGAATGCACCACCATGCCTGGCTAATTTTTGTTTTTCTGCATAGATGGGGTCTCACGCTGTTGTCCTGGCTGGTCTCAAACTCCCAGGCTTAAGCGATCCTCCCACCTTGGCCTCCCAAAGCGTTGGGATTACAGGCATGAGACACCACACCCCACCCGAAAAAGTTTTTATAATGTTACCCATCCATTAGAAACATTAACAAACGTATATGAATACAAAAGGAGTGATTAAAGTTGATAGAATAATTCACTCAACAAAGATGAGTAAGATACCTTATACCTTCAATGTCCCATAAAACAGCCTAGTGAGGACAGACAAACAATCACAAGTATGTACAAGGTTCTAGGCCGGGCGCGGTGGCTCAAGCCTGTAATCCCAGCATTTTGGGAGGCCGAGGCGGGTGGATCATGAGGTCAGGAGATCGAGACCATCCTGGCTAACACGGTGAAACCCTGTCTCTACTAAAAATACAAAAAATTAGCCGGGCGTGGTGGCGGGCGCCTGTAGTCCCAGCTACTCGGGAGGCTGAGGCAGGAGAATGGCGTGAACCCGGGAGGCGGAGCTTGCAGTGAGCCGAGATCGCGCCACTGCACTCCAGCCTGGGGGACAGAGCAAGGCTCCGTCTCAAAAAAAAAAAAAAAAGGTTCTAAAGAAGGAGAAAAACAATGACTGATTTCATCTGAAGGAACCAGCAAGGAGGCCCAAAGGAGGTAACACTTCAGCTGAATCTTGAAAGATCAGTAAGGTAAGTTTGCCAGTTGCATGAGAAGAGACAATTAAGGGTTCCAGGGAGAAAGGAAGCACATACAAAAGAAAGAAACATGGAAAAGCAGGCCTGTGGAGGAATTCTGTGTAATGTTATATGGATGAAAAATGGGCAGGCACATGAGAAGTAAAGGACAAGGAGAAAGAGGTGGTGAGTACGCACTTAGACTCTGGAATCAGAGATTGTTCAAGCCTCAGATGGGCCATACATGACCTCTCAGCCTGTTTACTATTCTAGAATACAAGAACCGTATAATTGTAGTCCCTACCGCTTATGGAGAGTTTTTGATAACCACTTGAGATAAAGATTTATACATAAAGCCTTAGCACAATGCTAGCACATAGTAAGAGCTCAATAAATGTTGAAAAGTTTCAAATGATCATCTTAGTAAAGTTTAGACTCTTCGTTTTTGTTTTTGTTTTTTGAGAGGGAGTCTCACTTTGTCACCCAGGCTGGAGTGCAGTGATGCGATCTCGGCTCACTGCAACCTCCGCCTCCTGGGTTCAAGTGATTCTCCTGCCTCAGCTTCCCAAGTAGCTGGGACTACAGGCACATGCCACCACACCCGGCTAATTTTTGTATTTTTAGTAGAGACGGAGTTTCACCAAGTTGACCAGGCTGGTCTCAAACTCCTGACCTGAGGTGATCCACCCGCCTCGGCCTCCCAAAGTGCAGGGATTACAGGTGTGAACCACCGCGCCCAGCCAAGTTTAGACTCTTTTAATGGGTAGCAGGGAAGGCAAGATAAGATCTGTACTTTAGAATCTAAATCCTTATGTCAATGGGGAATGGTGGCTCATGCCTGTAATCCCAGCACTTTGGGAGGCCGAGACAGGCAGATAACTCGAGGTCAGGAGTTTGAGACCAGCCTGGGCAACGTAGTGAAACCCTGTCTCTACTAAAAATACAAAAATTAGCCAGGCATGGTGGCACACGCCTGTAGTCCCAGCTACTTGGGCGGCTGAGACAGAAGAATCGCTTGAGCCTGGGAGGCGGAGTTTGCAGTGAGCCAAGATTGTGCCACTGTGCTCCAGCCTGCGTGACTGGAGTGAAACCCTGTCTTAAAAAAAAAAAAAAAAAAAAAATCCTTATGTTGGCTTTGACTACACACAAGATGAATGGGTCCAAATTAAGAGACAAAAAGGAAATTTAAAAAAGAAGAAACTTTGCAAAACAAAATCAAACCTAAGTCACATAAAGCAATTTGAGGCCGGGCGCGGTGGCTCACGCTTGTAATCCCAGCACTTTGGGAGGCCGAGGCGGGCGGATCACGAGATCAGGAGATCAAGACCATGGTGAAACCCCGTCTCTACTAAAAATACAAAAAATTAGCCGGGCGTGGTGGCGGGTGCCTGTAGTCCCAGCTACTCGGAGAGGCTGAGGCAGGAGAATGGCGTGAACCCGGGAGGCGGAGCTTGCAGTGAGCCAAGATTGCGCCACTGCACTCCAGCCTGGGGGACAGAGCGAGACTCCGTCTCAAAAAAAAAAAAAAAAAAAAAAAGCAATTTGAAATGTTTGACAAGATACTTAGAAAGGCAGTGAACACTTTTACATAGCTATCCTAGGGAAATATCTGCACACATACACAATATGGTCAAGGATTTAGCTGCAAGACTATTTGAGATGACAAGAAAAGTGGGACCACCTAGATACACGCTACAGGGAGAAAGGGTAAATCAATATGGTGCATCCATCTACAGTCAAGAACAAAATACAACATTGATATGAAAATACATCCAGGATAATGCTTATGGGAAATATATATACTTTTTTTTGAGACAGGATCTTGCTTTGTCACCCACAGCTGAAGTGCAGTGGTGTGATCACAGCTCACTGCAGCCTCCCCGCCTCCTGGATCAAGTGATCCTCCCACCTCAGCCTCCCAAGTAGCTGGAACTACAGGCACATGCCACAATGCCCAGCTAATTATTATTATTATTATTATTATCATTATTATTATTATTATTGTAGAGACAGAGTCTCACTATATGGCCCAGGCTGGTCTTGGCCTCTTGGGCTCAAGCAATCCTCCCGCCTCAGCCTCCCAAAGTGTTGAGATTACAGACATAAGCTACCATGCCCTGCCTAAAATACATACTTATAGTATAACTATAGTTGTGTAAGAGGAAAACTATACCCTAAATGTATATCATAAACACACAGAACTGGTTTAGAAGACTCTCTACCAAATGGTAAAACAATCTTCTGACAAGGGGAGGTGTGGGAGATGTTAAGGAAGACTTTTCACTTGATCACTTTATATTTTTCACTGTATTTAAAACAAAAAATTTATGATAATGTGTATAAATATATATTATTCATGCAATTTCAATAACTAAAAGATAAGGAGAAAACAGGAACCTGAATATGCAGTGCTCTGAACACCTGCCACCTCCTATTACTCAGCCTCTCCATTCATATCATGTCACCTAGTAGAGCTTTTAGAGCAGGGTATCCAACCCTTTGGCTTCCCTGGGCCACAATGAAGAAGAACTGTCTTGGCTACACACAAAATACACTGACGCTAATGATAGCTGATGAGCTAAAACAAAAAAAGATTGCAAAAAAATCTCATAATGTTTTAAGAAAGTTTACAAATTTGTGTTGGGCCGCATTCAAAGCCAAGACTTGGCCTGGGAGAACTGGTCAGCACGGGAGAGAAAGATTTTCTCCGAAATATGCACTGCTGCATCCTGCAGTCACTGAAGATCATTTCCCCACCCCACAGAGGAGGCCATTTCTAAAGATGAAAAACAAAACCCCTCAAATGTAGCTGTCATGTTTTTAAAAGTGGCACATATCACCTTATCACCTTGTTGCAGCTTAAGTCAGTCTCTAATACACATAAGGTAATGCAATCACATGTGGTGGGGGACATTACTGACAAAGCAAATCAGTCCTAAAATCTTCTATTCACCTGATCTTTCTTCTTCAGTTCTTCAACTTGTCGGAGCTGTTCTGAAGTTAGCACAATCTCCATTCGCTGCATGTCTCTCATCAGTAAACGCTGAGATTCCAGAAACTGGTCATTGGCCTTCTGCCACGTATGTTTTAACTGGTTGTGTTGTTGTCGCTCTTGCTCCAAGAGATGGCAAACTGTTTAGGAACCCCCCACCCCCACCACAAATCAAATCAAAAACACTGAATTTTAATGGTAGGCAATTTCTTTTTTTTTTTTTTGAGACGGAGTCTCGCTCTGTCGCCCAGACTGGAGTGCAGTGGCGCGATCTTGGCTCACTGCAAGCTCTGCCTCCCGGGTTCACGCCATTCTCCTGCCTCAGCCTCCCGAGTAGCTGTGACTACAGGCACCCGCCACCACACCTGGCTAGTTTTTTGTATTTTTTGTAGAGACGGGGTTTCACCGCGTTAGCCAGGATGGTCTCGATCCCCTGACCTCATGATCCGCCCGCCTTGGCCTCCCAAAGTGCTGGAATTACAGGCGTGAGCCACTGCACCTGGCCAATGGTAGGCAATTTCTTTAGCACGGGGCTCCTAGCCCAGGTCTGACCAATGGTCCACATCTCTAGGATTCTGTCCTTGGCTGGACCAACAGGCAACCTATCCCCACACCATCTCTTTAAAGCAGAGTCTCCCAAAGTGTACTCCTAGGAATACAGCAAAGAAAGATTTCTGTTCTTAGTAAGTCTTAGAAACTTCAAGTTAAAGGGAGAAATTTATTATTATTGTTATTTTGCAAAGGCTCCTCCATAATTAAATAAATTTTTAAAGATTTCTTTACTGCAGGACTTTGAACTCAGGGTCTTAATTATGTCTACATTTTCTTGGAAGGTGATATACAATATAGCCTTTCCCAAGTTTATTTGACAAAAGAAAAAAAAAACTTTTCACAGTACAACTCAAATAACAAGTACTCTAGGGAATATACTTTGGGAAACATTGCTCCAAAGGCCAAAGATGGGATAAACATTCCTAATTGTGTTTAATACATTCTGATAAATCTGTTATCCAGAAATCCTCGTTGGGTCCGGTTAATATAGACTTCTTATGACAAGTCAAGGAATCTTTGTAAAATATATGTGTTGTTCACACTCATCAGCTCAGCCATCTTCTACTAAAAAAAAGAATAGGTAGCATGATTTATCTACCCATCTACCAAGCCACCCAAGCCAACTCATACTTCTGATTTTTCCTCACCCCAACATATTCAACTATGACAGAGACCTGCTAATTCGGCCTCCTCTGCAATATGATACATCTATCTTCTGGCTTCTGCCTTAGACTAGCACTTATGACTTAAACAACTACAACAGAGGCCTCTTTTTTATTCTTCTGCCCTCAGTCTTGCCCTCCCTATTCTATTCACCACAGTGTTATTAGACTGAACTTTCTAAAACACAAAACTAATATTACCACTCTCCAGTCTAAAACCCTTCATTGAAGCCAGACACAAAAAGGCACATATTATATAATCCCACTCACATCAAAGTCCAGAATAGGCAAGTCCACAGAGATAGAAAGTAGATTAGTGGTTGCCAAGGGCTGGAGGTAGAGACATAGGAAATGACGGTAAATGGGTACAGGATTTCTTTTTGAGGTAATGAAAATGTTTTGGAATTAGACAGTGGTGATGGGGCACAATTTTGTGAATATATTAAAAACTACTGAATTGTATACTTTAATGAGTGAACTTTATGGCATGCAAATTTTATCTTAATAAAACTATTATTTAAGAGAAAATAGGCCAGGCGCAGTGGCTCATGCCTGTAATCCCACCACTCTGGGAGGCCGAGGTGGGCGGATCACGAGGTCAGGGGATCGAGACCATCCTGGCTAACACAGTGAAACCCCGTCTCTAATCAAAATACAAAAAAATTAGCCAGGCATGGTGGTGGGCGCCTGTAGTCCCAGCTACTTGGGAGGCTGAGGCAGGAGAATGGCGTGAACCTAGGAGGCAGAGCTTGCAGTGAGCCGAGATCGTGCCACTGCACTCCAGCCTGGGCAACAAGGGCAAGACTCTATCTCAAAACAAAAAAAAAGAGAAAATAAAAAACCTTCAGAGGATCCGAACTGCCCAGATGATCAAGTTCAATATTCTCAGCATAAGACCTCTATGTCCTGGCCTGTTTCTACTGCTCCAACCTCACATTTTGCCCACTGCCTCTTGTATTCTAATTGTGCTGAACTGCTTTTCTTAGACTTCCTTACCTAGCTGCATCACATGCAAATGGCCTTGAATGCCATGCTTCTCTCTGACTACCTGACAAGCCCCTACCCACCTTCCAAAACTCCACTTAAGAATAACTTCTTTTAAGAAGCCTATCTGGGCTGGGCGTGGTGGCTCATGCCTGTAATCCCAGCACTCTGGGAGGCCGAGGCGGATGGATCACCTGAGGTCAGGAGTTCAAGACCAGCCTGACAACATGGAGAGACACCCCATCTCTACTAAAAATACAAAATTAGCCAGGCATGGTGGCGCATGCCTGTAATCCCAGCTACTTGGGAGGCTGAAGCAGGAGAATCACTTGAACCCAGGAAGTGGAGGTTGCGGTGAGCCGAGATCACACCATTGCACTCCAGCCTGGGCGACAAGAACGAACCTCTGTCTCAAAAAAAAGACTCTATTTTTTTTTTTTTTTTTTTTTTTTTTTTGAGACGAAGTCTTGCTCTGTCGCCCAGGCTGGAGTGCAGTGGCGCAATCTCGGCTCACTGCAATCTCTGCCTCCCAGGTTCACGCCATTCTCCTGTCTCAGCCTCTCCGAGTAGCTGGGACTACAGGCGCCCGCCACCACGCCCGGCTAATTTTTTTTGTATTTTTTAGTAGAGACGGGGTTTCACCGTGGTCTCGATCTCCTGACCTCGTGATCCGCCCGCCTCGGCCTCCCAAAGTGCTGGGATTACAAGCGTGAGCCACCGCGCCCGGCCAAGACTCTATTTTTTATTGTGAGTGTTTCAGTATGGAAATTACTCCATGTCCTTCCTCATTT
The DNA here is from genome assembly GCF_009828535.3 of Hylobates moloch. Taxonomy (NCBI): domain Eukaryota; kingdom Metazoa; phylum Chordata; class Mammalia; order Primates; family Hylobatidae; genus Hylobates; species Hylobates moloch. The sequence goes on along the minus strand of NW_026652294.1, from coordinate 36,401,699 downwards.
TAATTAACCTTCTCAGATACGTTTCAAGGTTTATTAGGAAGGTTTGGTAGTCTCAATAATTTACATTAGTTCTGGAAGTGTTAGAGGGACACAGTTTAAACTGAACTAGTTCTTTTGGACACCTGTAAGAATATGAGTGTCTTTTTATTGCAGTAGCACACTTGGAAACTGTTTCCTGAAGGCCAAAACGTCACTCAAAGTTTGGGTTATTTTCATAATATTTTAGTGGGGAATGAATGTGCCCCTGGAAAATAGAGTCAATTTCTGTATCACTGTGCTACCAGACTAGTGAAATCAAAATTGTCCCTTGAAAACAAGGTGTTACTTAGGGCCTCCAGAATACACTCTCTGCCCTCTTCCATTTTCACTTTTGCTAATACACCTCCATCAAAATGAGTGTGGGGGGAAAAGTAGTTGAAGCAGAAATTCCCAGCTTTATTATCTTTCTGCCCAGAGCTCATGCCTGGTGACTTTTTTTTTTGTTTTTTTGAGATGAAGTCTTGCTCTGTCACCCAGGCCAGAGTGCAGTGGTGTGAGCTCGGCTCACCACAACCTCTGCCTCCTGGGTTCAAGTAATTCTCGTGCCTCAACCTCCTGAGTAGCTGGGATAACAGGTGTGCATCACCACACCTGGATAATTTTTGGTTTTTTCAGCAGAGACGGGTTTTCGCCATGTGGGCCAGGCTGGTCTCAAACTCCTGACCTCAGGTGATCTGCCCGCCTTGGCCTCCCAAAGTGCTGGGATTATAGGAGTGAGCCACTGCACCGGCCGCCTCGTGAAGTTATTACTGAGCTCATGAAGGAAAAACCATAATTTCAGCTTTGCATGAGTACATTGAAACTAACTACAAGGCTTAAATTGAATCACTAGCATGTTGCATTGTTATCTTAAGATTTGTCATTGTTATTAGTCAACATCAATTTAACTTACATCGTTCTTAGAGACAAAGATAAAAATATACAGAATATATATTTACCTTCATGCAATTCTTTCCGCAGTTTCTCAGCATCTTCCTGTAGAACAGATTTCTGAGTATTCAGAACAGCTACATACATCTCTAGATCAGTCCTACAAGATTTCTCAGCTTCCAGATAATGATTCAGTTCTTTAACCTGAAAGAAGATGCAATTCCATTCAACTGAAATTTACAAGTTTCTATCTTAGATACAAAATGATGGTAAGTTCTGGCTATGCCTTAAAAAAATTTAAACTTACTTTTAAATCTACATTTTACATCTACATAAATTAACATTTATAATTTTTAATTATAAAATATATATTAAAGTGGGAAAATAACATAATAGATGTTATCCATAATCATACCACCAGAATAAAATATACAATTGAGATTTCACATAACTGTTTTGTCCCTTGCTTTTCAAAAAGGTAGTTCCAATTTGTATTCCCACATCAACATATGCATGTGTCTGTTTCAGCCACAACAGTAACACCAGGTATGTTTTGCTTTTTTAAATCCATAATTTCTAGGCCGGGCGTGGTGGCTCACGCCTGTAATCCCAGCACTTTGGGAGGCTGAGGCAGGCGGATTGCCTGAGCTCAGGAGTTCGCGACAAGCCTGGGCAACACGGTGAAACTCTGTCTCTACTAAAATACAAAAAATTAGCCGGGCGCGGTGGTGGGCGCCTGTAGTCCCAGCTCTCGGGAGGCTGAGGCAGGAGAATGGCGTGAACCCGGGAGGCGGAGCTTGCAGTGAGCCGAGATTGCGCCACTGCACTCCAGCCTGGGCGGCAGAGCGAGACTCCGTCTCAAAAAAAAATAAAAAATAAAAATAAATAAATAAATAAATAAATAAATCCGTAATTTCTAAGGACAAAAATGATACCATACACTTTTAAGTTTGCTTTCCTTTTACTTCTGGTGAGGGAATTCCAAATGCTTTAAATGTATAAAAAGAAGGCATTTTCACAGATACATATACTCATGGAAGTAAAAAAGAGGAAATTATGATGGAACAAATAACTAGGCTCACGCTGTAATGACTTAAAGGCAAATGCAGAATACTTTTTAAAATCACATCTTGCCCAGGCATGGTGGCTCACACCTGTAATCCTAGCACTTTAGGAGGCAAAGGTGGGCAGAATGCTTGAACTCAGGAGTTTGAGACCAGCCTGGGAAACATGGAGAAACCCTGCTTCCAAAAAATAACAATAAAATAAAACCACATCTTTAAAAAAAATGTTTTCTGTTGATCAATTAAGTGTAATACTCAAAATAGCAACAATATAGTCTAATATAGGGAAGTTATAACCAAAAAAAAATGCAATTCTTCCCCAGAAAATCAAAGATTATGTCACTTTAAACTGTCACATAAATTGTCCGTTCTAAATTCTAACCCTTTAGTTAACTTTCAGCTTTTTCACATGATTATATCTAATATCACATTCAAGGTCCTTTTCATGCCTTTTATCTTCCTATTTCTTCAAACTTAAAGTGGCTTATCTGTTTTCAGTTATCTTTACTCCTAGGCCATCATGCAATAATAGTCAAAAGATTTAAATGACCATTTAAGCAATCATTTGATGCTTCACTGAAGGTTTACAGTCCAGCACATAATATGAACAAAGAATGGTAAAGTCGCAACTATCATGAAATACTTTCTCTAACACCTGAAGACGGTGGTAATTCAGCTGATGATAAAAGAGTCTGTATGGCAGATTTAAAATGGTGGTATATAACCCACTAATTCTACCAGTTATTACTTTTTGGAATAAACATTTGGTTTAATTAATAATGAATTTCTAATATTTGAAAACTACTGAGCAGGACCCTGGGAAGATGATGGCAGTAGTGACATAGTACTTGAATTACTTTGAGTTCCATACCCTGTAATGACCAAAACCAACAACAACAAATGGACATGTACAAAAAGCCAGGTGACAAGGAGAGGGTGCAAACAAACCACTGAAAGCTACCTATTCAGAAAAATGTACGTGGTATCAGGATCTATGCAGGAGAAAGTACAGAGAAGCAATGAGGGTCGTGAGAAACCAAAAACAGTCAACTGGGAGGACAATTTGACAACAGTGGCTTAAACGGAAGAGTTTCACATACACCAGTAGTCGGTGAATGCGACCAATTTCTCTGTAACATTTACAACCTGGTTAGGGTAAAATGTCGTCCCACTTTGATTTACATTTCCCCAATTTCTAGTGTGGTTGAATGTTGAGTATCTTTTCACATTCCTTGACTCTTCTGGTTTCCTCTTTTGTTAACTGACTGCTCATACACTTTACCTGTTGTTTTTCTTTTTTTTCCTGAGACGGAGTCTCCATCTGTCGCCCAGGCTGGAGGGTGGTGCCGCGATCTCAGCTTACTGCAACCTCAACCTCTGGCTCCTGGATTCAAGCAATTCTCATGCCTCAGCCTCCCAAGTAGCTGGGATTATAGGCGTGCACCACCTAGCTATACTTTACCTGCTTTTTTTTTTTTTTTTTTTTTGAGGCGGAGTCTGGCTCTGTCACCCAGGCTGGAGTGCAGTGGCACGATCTCGGCACACTGCAAGCTCCGCCTCCCGGGTTCACGCCATTCTCCTGACTCAGCCTCCGGAGTAGCTGGGACTACAGGCGCCCGCCACCACGCCCAGCTAATTTTTTGTATTTTTTGTAGAGACGGGGTTTCACCGTGTTAGCCAGGATGGTCTCCATCCCCTGACCTCATGATCCGCCCACCTCGGCCTCCCAAAGTGCTGGGATTACAGGCATGAGCCACCGCGCTCAGCCACTTTACCTGTTTTCTTCAGAATTATTTGTCACTTGTGGACTTGGCAATTTTGAGAGAGAGTCTCGCTCTGTTGCTCTGGCTGGAGTGCAGGGGCACAACCTAGGCTTACTGCAGCCAGCCTCCATCCCCCCGGTTCAAGCAATTCTTGTGCCTCAGCCTCCCAAGTAGCTGGGATTATAGGCGTGCACCACCATGCCCGGCTAATTTTTGTATTTTTAGTAGAGACAGGGTTTCTCCATGTTGCCCAGCCTGGTCTCAAACTCCTGGTCTCAAGCAATCTAAGTACTGGGATTACAGGTGTGAGCCACCGCATCCAGCCAACTTAGCAATTTTTTTATTATTTTGGATATTAATATTTTGTCAGTTATGAGGTATTGATATCTTATAGTCTGTAGCTTCTCTTTTCAATTTTTTGTTAATAGTATCTTTTAACAAAGAACTCTTTATATATATACATATATATATATATATATATATATATATTTTTTTTTTTTTTTGAGATGGAGTCTCACTCTGTCACCCAGGCTGGAGTGCAGTGGCGCAATCTCGGCTCACTGCAAGCTCCGCCTCCCGGATTCACGCCATTCTCCTGCCTCAGCCTCTCCGAGTAGCTGGGACTACAGGCGCCCGCCACCACGCCCGGCTAATTTTTTGTATTTTTTAGTAGAGACGGGGTTTCACCGTGGTCTCGATCTCCTGACCTCGTGATCCGCCCGCCTCGGCCTCCCAAAGTGCTGGGATTACAAGCGTGAGCCACCGCGCCCGGCCAGAACTTTATATTATAATGTAGCTAAACTTGCCAGTTTTCCTTTCACAGTCAATATTTTTGTCTTATTTAAGAAACCTTGGGCCGGGCACAGTGGCTCACGCCTGTAATCCCAGCAATTTGGGAGGCCCAGGTGAGTGGATCACATGGGATCAGGGGTTCGAGACCAGCCTGGCCAACATGACAAAACCCCATCTCTACTAAAAATACAAAAATTAGCCAGGTGGCACACGACTGTAATCCCAGCTGCTCGAGAGGCTGGGGCAGGATAATCGCTTGAACCTGGGAGGTGGAGGTTGCAGTGAGCCAAGATCATGCCACTACACTCTAGCCTAGGCAACACAGCAAGACCCTGACTCAAAAAAAAAAAAAGAAATCTTTTTGAAGACAACAAGGTGGAGAGAGTGGGCCTACGTTATCAGATAGTACGACTTGAAGTAAAGCTACTATAATTAAGATAGTTTGTCATTGGTTTAGGAATAAACCTGTCTCCCAGGCTGGAGTGCAGTGGCCCAATCTCGGCTCACTGCAGCTTCCACCTCCTGGTTCAAGTGATTCTCAGTGATTCTCGTGCCTCAGTCCCAAGTAGCTGTGACTACAGGTATGCACCACCACATCTGGCTAATTTTTGTATTTTTTGTAAAGAAAGAGTTTCACTATGTTGTGCTGGCTGGTCTTGAACTCCTAAGCTCAAGCAATCCGCCCACCTCAGCCTCCCAAAGTGCTGGAATTACAGGCATGAGCCACCGCACATGGCCAGATAATAATTTATTTTGAGATGGAGTTTCACTCGTCACCCAGGCTGGAGTGCAATGGTGCGAGCTTGGCTCCCTGCAACCTCCACTTCCCAGGTTCAAGCGATTCTCCTGACTCAGCCTCCCAAGTAGCTGGGATTACAGGCGGATGCCCAGCTAATTTTTGTATTTCTAGTAGAGGCAGGGTTTCACCATGTTGGTCAGGCTGGTCCCGAACTCCTGACCTCAGGTGATCCGCCTGCCTTGGCCTCCCAAAGTGCTGAGATGGCAGGCGTGAGCCACCACGCCCAGCCAAAAAGGGTATTTTTTAACAATCCATTCTTCCCCTGCTGATTTGTAATGCCACCTGTCATATATCAAATTTACACACATATATAGGTCTGTTTCTGGGCTTTGTTTTATTGATCCATTTGTTTATCCCTAAACCAGTAACAAACTATCTTAATTATAGTAGCTTTACTGCGGTCCTGCTTTCTGATAGGTAGGCCAAGTCTCACCTTGTCTTCAAAATTTTGCTAAGTATGTTTCTGTTCCTTCACTTCTCTATATGAAGTCTACTTCTAGAACTGAATTATCAAGTTCCTAATTAAACCTATTGAATTTCAAGTAAAATTTAAAAATTTGGGGATACAATGTCTACTTTATAATGGTGTGTGTGTGTGTGTGTGTGTGTGTGTGTGACAGAGTCTCGCTCTATCGCCCAGGCTGGAGTGCAGTGGCACAACCTCAGCTCACTGCAACCTCTGCCTCCTGAGAGATTGGGATTACAGGCTTCCACAACCATGCTCGACTAATTTTTGTAATTTTAGTAGAGACTGGGTTTCACTCTGTTGGCCAGCTGGTCTCGAACTCCTAACCTCAGGTGATCCCCCTACCTTGGCCTCCCAAAGTGCTGGGATTACAGGCATGAGCCACCGCACCTGGCCCAATGCTCTTCCACTCAGGAAAATACAGATTCAGGTCCTCATTTATTATGTAGTCTATAAGGACCCTGCCCATCTTTGTTTAGCTATATCGGTAGGTAACTAGTTTTGCTTTTTTCTTTTTTTCACTCTTGTGAATAGGATCAATCTTTTTTCCACCATTGCATTCTTCAACTGGATATCACTGGGGCAAAGAAAAACAATTATCTTTTTTTTTTTTTTTTTTTGAGACGGAGTCTCGCTCTGTCACCCAGGCTGGAGTGCAGTGGCGCAATCTCGGCTCACTGCAAGCTCTGCCTCCTGGGTTCACGCCATTCTCCTGCCTCAGCCTCTCCGAGTAGCTGGGACTACAGGCGCCCGCCACCACGCCCGGCTAATTTTTTTTTGTATTTTTAGTAGAGACGGGGTTTCACTGTGGTCTCGATCTCCTGACCTCGTGATCCGCCCGCCTCGGCCTCCCAAAGTGCTGGGATTATAAGCGTGAGCCACCGCGCCCGGCCAAACAATTATCTTTGTATGTTGATTTTGTTGGAACAACTTTGAAATTGTTGAACTCTTATTAGGTCTAACAATCTGTTGTACATTCTCTGGTTTCTTTATACAGACAATTGGATCAGTCTCGTTGCTTTCTTTCCAGTTCTTATGCCTCATTTCTGAATTACTGAGCATGGGTCTGCCCCAGAATGTTCCCATCATTAATGGTAAGGCTGCTAAATATTCATCCTTAACTATGTTTGCCAAAGGTTTGATAAATAGCCCTTTACTAAGTTACTGAGTGGTCAAATTTCTCAAATTACCTTTCTGAATCCAAGATGAATATAATGCTGTTCTTCTACAATCATTTTACGTGTACATTGCAATGGTAGATTTTCTGATAAATTTCTGGGAATACACCCTATTTGGTCATGAGGTATTTCTCCCCCTTTATTTTAGCTACAATGTTGAAAATTTTAGCTTCTGTATTCCTGAGACAGATCTATAATTTCTTCTCATACTACCTTTCCATGTGTTTGTTCACTTGTAGTGAAGATCTACTAGTCTCATAAAGAGTTGGAGAGCTTTCTCTCTTTTTGTATTCCCTGAGAGTTTGTAAAATATAAGAATTTGCTCTTTCCAGGAAGTCTGGAAAAATTTATCTGTAAAATCAACAGTTTAATGTCTTTTGGTGAGAGGAGGCAAGAGTCAGTAAGATTTTTTACTCTAGATCCACTTTCTTTAATAATTATTGACTACCTTAGCTTTCCTGTTTTGGAACAATTTTGGCTAATTATCTTTTATTAGAAATTTTTTTCATTTCATCTGTTTTCAGATTTATTTGTGACAGTTTATAGTATTTGTTATTTTTAAATTTCTACTGATTTGTAGTTATGTCCTTTTTTTTTTTTTAAGACAGGCTCCCTTGCCCAGGATGGCCTGCAGTGGCGCCATCATGGCTCACCACAGCCTCAACCCCTTGGGCTCAAGTGATCCTTCTGCCTCAGCCTCACAAAGTGCTAGGATTACAGGCATGAGCCTCCACACTTGGCCTCACTTCTGATTTCTCTTTTTTTGTTTTCATTTTTCCCGGTCAGTCTTACTAGAGATTTGTCTAGAGTTTTTCCATTTTTTCATTATATTGATGGTCTCTATTGCTCTTTTGCTTTTCTATTTCACAAATTCCTATTGTTTATATTATTCATTTCCATTTATTTTCAGTTTGTACTTTTTTTTTTTTTTTTTTTGAGACGGGGTTTTGCTCTTGTTGCCCAGGCTGGAGTGCAATGGCAAGATCTCAGCTCACTGCAACCTCCGCCTCCTGGGTTCAAGCAATTCTCCTGCCTCAGCCTCCCCAGTAGCTGGGATTATAGGCACCAGCCACCACACCCAGCTAATTTTTTGCATTTTTAGTAGAAATGGGGTTTCACTACATTGGCCAGGCTGGTCTCGAACTCCTGACCTCAGGCGATCCACCCACCTCAGCCTCCCAAAGTGCTGGGATTACAGGCGTGAGCCACTGTGCCCGGCTCAGTTTGTACTTTTTTTTTTTTTTTTTTAAAGACCTGGCATTATTCACATCATTCTAAATATTTTGTAATTACTTTTTCCATGAGTATTTTTTTCATGTCCAGGCATTTTAACTATCATTTTAATGTAAATAACTGAATAATCCATAGTTACAGAATTGGGTCTGTGTAACGTCAATTCTAAGATAATGTATCTAAAAATAACTATACCTTGTCCCAGGTACTATCCTAAATGTTTATAGGTATTAATTTATATGTTCCTCATAATAGCCATATGGTGGCTATTATAGGGATTAATTTATATGTTCCTCATAATAGCCATATGGTGACTATTAAGGTGGGCTTATTATCCCCATTTCACAGTTGAGAAAATCAAAGCACAGTATGATTAAGTAATTTGCCCACGGTAACCCAGGCTACTAAATGCTGAGCTCTTAACTATTATGTTCTAGTACTGTATGCGATACCATCTCGTTCTTGAATACCGAGTTCTGTGTGTCAACTAAATTACTAACCTGATAGTTCAAAATGTCTATAGCTCTACTAATAATTTTTTCTGACTGTATTCTCTAAAGGTCAATTTTAATCTGCTACTATATTTGTGAAAGTCAGTTTCTCCTTGTAATTGTCATTATTAGTTCATGCATTTCATGACTATGTAAGGTGCATTCAAGTTCATGACTATTATATCTTATTGATGAACTGTTTATTAGATAGGATCCCTCTTTATCTCTATTAGTGGTTTTTCCCCCTTATCCTAGCTTTGTGATACTACACTTGGTATATCAGCTTTCTTTTGGTTCAAATTTACATGGTATATTTTTATCCCTTTATTTTCAATATATTTTTCTTTCTTTTTTTGAGATGCAGTCTCACTCTGTCACCCAGGCAGGAGTGCAGTGGTGCGGTCTCAGGTAACTGCAACAATCTCCACCTCCCGGGTTCAAGCAATTCTCCTGCCTCAGCCTCCCAAGTAGAAGGGACTACAAGGGCGTGGCCACCACACCTGGCTAATTTTTGTATTTTTAGTAGAGACAGGGTTTCGCCATGTTGGCCAGGCTGGTCTCGAACTCCTGACCTCAGGTGATCCACCCACCTCGGCCTCCCAAAGTGCTGGGATTACGGGCATGAGCCACCATGCCCGGCCTCCTTTTAAGACAGAGTCTCACTCTATCACCTAGACTGGAGTGCAGCGGCATGATCATGGCTCACTGTAACCTCAACCTTTTCAAGTAATTCTCCCATCTCAGCCTCTCAAGCAGCTGGGACCACAGGCACACACCACTATAACTGGCTAATATTTTCAGTCTTACCTTGTGGTTTGATTTTAGGCATAGCTCTTACAAGTAATATAAAGTTAGATTTTTATAATCCAATGTGATAATCTTTTAAACGTAGGTATCAGTTTACATTTACCAAGACTATTGATAAATTCCCATTTATTTTAATATTGTTTTTGTTTATTTTCTCATGCTTCTTTTGTTCCTACTTTCTTCCTTTTTTCTTTGGTTGTGGGGGACAGGGTCCCACTCTGTCACCCAGCCTGGAGTGCCAGTTCACTGTAGTCTCAAACTCCTGGGCTCAAGTAATCCTCCCATCTCAGTCTCCCAAGTAGGTGGGACAATAGGCATGCACCACCATGTCTGGCTTTTTTAAACATTTTTTGTAGAGACGAGGGTCTCACTATGTTGCCCAGGCTGGTCTTAAATTCCTGGGCGCAAGCAATTCTCCTGCCTCGGCTTCCTGAAGTATTGGGATTACAGGTGTGAGCCACAACACCTGGCCTGTTCCTACTTTAATTCTTTTGCTGTGTCTTTATGGCCAATAAATTCAGCAATACTATAGCTACATTATCTCTAAAAGCTCAATGCTGGGGCTGGCATCAGAAAACAAGGTTAACTTTGAACGGTTTATTTTCCTTAATAGGAAAATGAATGAGACGGGGTCTCATTTTCTTAAGAAAATGAACACTAACTTTGTCACAAAGCAGCCACTTGTAATAGAACACCATTATTGTGATTATTTTAAATGTTCATAAGAGCAAAACCATTTCAAAGCAGCTTTTTGCATTTCAATTTATTTTTTATTATTATTTTTGACAGAATTTCGCTCCTGTTGCCCAGGCCAGAGTGCAATGGCACAATCTCGGCTCACTGCAACCTCCGCCACTGGGCTTCAAGCGATTCTCCTGCCTCAGCCTCCTGAGGCTGGGAGCAGCCAGGATTACAGGCATGCGCCACCATGCCTGGCTAATTTGTATTTTTAGTAGAGATGGGGTTTCTCCGTGTTGGTCAGACTGGTCTCCAACTCCCAACCTCAGGTGATCTGCCCGCCTCAGCCTCCCGAAGTGCTGGGATTACAGGCGTGAGCCACCGCACCTGGCAGTTTTTCACATTTTCAAGAAAGATTCTTAAGATGCATAGTCTAAATTATCCCTATTACTGATTCTAATTTTGTTCATGGCACTGGGGCAGAATCTTGGGTTTCAAGCAAATAGATTACAATGTTTCATAACCTTTGAGGCCTCCAGCTCTTTAATTTTGTCTTCAGCCTCTGTCAGTTTATCCTTCAAAGCTGCAATTTCCTTTTCCATTGGCATCACAACGGACCGAAGTTTCTCAGCATCCTCTTGGGCCTATGGTTAAAAAGAATTAAATGCTACGACTTATTCATTTACTGCTTTTCTAAGAAACTCTAACCCTTCCATTTGCTAAAAATTAGTAATAACAAGTAACTTGACCAGGCACTATATTAATATTCACAAAACTGAACTAATGTCTAACTTTCAAATGGTGCATTACTTTGAATGGCAAGGTATAACTGAAGTTTTCCCAAATATTCCATTTAGAATTTGGGAATAAATGGGAAAATTGATTCACTAAAATAAATTTGACTTCTTAATCAATTAAGAAAATATCCCATATATAAAAGGAAATACACATAATAAATAATTTTTTTTTTTTTTTTTTTTTTGAGACGGAGTCTCGCTGTGTCACCCAGGCTGGAGTGCAGTGCCACGATCTCCGCTCACTGCAAGCTCCACCTCCCAGGTTCACGTCATTCTCCTGCCTCAGCGTCCCAAGTAGCTGGGATAGCTATAGGTGCTCACCACCACACCCGGCTAATTTTTTTTTTTTTTTTTTTTTTTGTAGTAGAGACGGGGTTTCACCGTGTTAGCCAGGACAGTCTCAATCTCCTGAAGTCATGATCCGCCCGCCTCGGCCTCCCAAAGTGCTGGGATTACAGGCGTGAGCCACTACGCCCAGCCCATAATAAATAATTTTTAAAATTCCTGGGTTACTAAGTTCATGAGACAATAATTTCTTATGAATAATGAAAGGGCTGATTATATTTTAAACACCCAAAATAGAATAACATGTTTTCTAAAATGTTAGAAAATTATGTTGCTATAAAAAGGCTTCCATCCAATTAAACAGAGTACTTTAAATACTATTTTACTTTTACCATCTAAATGAAACAAACCCAAAGAATGGCCCCTTAAAACTATCATTGTTTTCCCAAGTCCATTCTCAAAAACATGGATTAAAAGGAACCAACTTACATAAACCAGTAAACTGGTGAGAAAATGAATTTTCATCTTTTACATACACATACACTTACATGCAGAGAAACAAGGGCAGGCTCAAAAAGTTGGCTTTTTTCCTTGTAGAGAAACTGAAAACCTAATTCACTGAATTTAAATTAGTGCAAACTTATCCTAAGTTGCGCACAATAGGGAAAAAATATCATAAATGCCCAAACATGAGGGGGATTTTCCCCAAATAACATATCCCTCAAAAAACAGGGGTTCAGATTCACTTTGTTTTCAGGTCCTTACAAAGCCATCATTTCTTTTATTTTGAATTAAATACTATTTGGAAAAGACAAGTTAAAATATCTCAGTCAAGGCTAGTTTAGGATGCTTATAAAGGTCATCTGAAAAAAAAAAACAGGAAAAAAAGGAGGGAGGAAGCAAAGAATTGATCACAAATCAAGTTATTTATTAATATAAATATGACTTCACAATTCCAAGTGCTGAATGTCATCATAAACAAAACCTTTAAAGAGCACTTAGAAAATGACAGAAAGGTCATTAAAAACAAGAAAAATCTGAGAAACTGTCACAGCCAAGAGGCACCTAAGGAGACATGACTAAATGCAATGTGGTATCCTGGATGGGATCCTAGAACAGAAAAAAAAGGACATTAGGTAAAAACTAATGCAATCTGAATACAAAAATGGACTTTAGTTAATAAGAATAAATTGATAGAGGCTTATTAGCTGTGACAAATGTACCATGCTAATGTAAAACATTAACAACAGGAGAAACTAGGCATGGAGTATACAGGAGCTCTGTACTATCTTCCCAATTTTTCAGATAATCAAAAACAGTTCTAAAAAAATGAAAGATTGTGGAAATCATGAATATACATACATTTGAAGAATGAACTAAGAATTAGGAACCAAAAAGGCATGATAAATTCAATTGAAAAGAAAAATCAATTACTAATTATTTTATATAAAGTGATTTTAAATATGTGTATGCATATAAAATAATGTAAAAATTTACTTAACTAGCTAAAAAGCTTTTAATATTTTCTCAATGATAAAATGTCTCACTTTACATTTAGTTGCCCTGTGTTCAAGTATTATACGGTATTATGTTCAAGCATATGTGGTACATAATATGTGGTACAAAGAAACCAAAGGATACCGAGAAAGAAGGAAAACTAACATCTATTCTAAAACTTTGCCTTAGACACAATCATCAAGCAACACCACCCACTCAACTGGTATTTAGGAGTTCAAGCACCTATCTCCTAGACACTATGCTAGGCATTTAGGATATACAAATAAAAAACAAGCACATGTACCCCCGAATCTATTTAAAAAAAAGAGAGAAAGAGAAACTCCTGCCTTCACAGAACTAATATTTTAGCAAGGAAAGAAAGACAGTAAGCAATAAACACAATAGGTGAACTCTGTGTAGTATAAGGAAATATGTGCTATGGAAAGAGGAAAACTAGAGAAGGATAAGGGAGACGAGAGTAGTGACAGGCAGCAGAAGGAAGTTGGCAGGTTGCAATGTTAAATGGCGGGTGGTCGGGATAAACCCCATGAAGTAGTGACATTTGATCAAAAATGTGAAGAAGGTGAGAGAGTTAGCCATAGATATAACGTTATTTAGTACTGTTTAGGTCTCTGTCCAAATAATTACTCTTACGGGAAATGAAGTACTTCTATTACTTTCTATTACACAATATTAAAGCACTTTGCATTTAAATTCAAATATTTCTACAGATGAACACATTCCTTCATACCTTTTTCATTTCATTTTCTAAATTTTCCTCCTCTTGACCTTCAGACAGCCTTCTTCTTAAATCAGCTATTTCCCTCTCTGCGGATTCTCTATACTGTGCCCACTGTGTTCGCTCCTGCTCCAGCCTAAGGTGGAACTGGTGCTCATAGTCACGAACTGTTTCTACAAAACATCACCACATATTTCACATCTAAGCATTATGAAAAAAAAATAACCTGGCACACTAAATTTTTTAAAGTTATATAAAAAGCTTACGTCTAATTTCTGGAAAATGTTTAATTCACTAAAAAACAAAACGAACTAGTTGTAGTTATTATATACAGAAATAAGGGCTTTAAATCATCACTTCTAATCTTCACAATAAACCTGTGTCACATATTACTTTACAAATGAGAAAACCTTAGGAAAGATTAAATAGTCTGGCCAATGTTTCATGCCCAGAATGAAACAAAGCTAGAATTCGAACTTAAGGCCAACTCCAAAATCTATGTTTTTAGACACTATACTATGGCTCCCAAGGCAAATATAACATGTCGCCCCAATCCCACTACCTGAAAGTGTGAGAAAAGGGATATATTTCTGGAATAGTTTACTAGAACCCAAGATTGTAAGTTGACGCAAACTCTATAAGGTCTTTAAAAAATGGCTTTCTCTTTAATATAATCTTAAAACGTGGCTGGGCATAGTGGCTCACACACACCTGTAATCCTAGCACTGTGGGAGGCAGACGGGCAGATCACTTGAAGCCAGGATTTCAAGACCAGCCTGGCCAACATGGCAAAACCCCATCTCTACCAAAGACAGAAAAATCACCGGGTGTGGTGGGTCATGCCTGTAATCCCAGCACTTTGGGAGGCCGAGACGGGTGGATCACCTGAGGTCAGGAGTTCAAGACCAGCCTGACCAACAAGGTGAAACCCCATCTCTACTAAAAATACAAAAATTAACTGGGCATGGGGACGGGCACCTGTAGTCCCAGCTACTCGGGAGGCTGAGGCAGGAGAATCACTCGAACCCGGGAGGCAGAAGTTGTAGTGAGCCGAGATCGCACCACCGCACTCCAGCCTGGGCGACAGAGTAAAACTCTGTCTCAAAAAGAAGAGAAGGAAAGCGGAAGGGAAAAGGAAAAAAAGAAAAGATTATTTGGGTGTGATGTCGCATGTCTGTGGTCCCAGCTACTTGGAAGGCAGAGGCACGAAAATTGCCTGAACCCAGGAGGCGGAGGTTGCAGTGAGCTGAGATCACACCACTGCACTCAAGCCTAAGTATCTCAAAAAAACAAACAAACAAACAAAAAAAACTATGTGACAGACCCTGCTGATTGCCCATTAATTTCCACTCCTTCTTCCTTACTAGTAAGACTCCAATTTTGTTTAGGAAGTCAATGTGTGCAATTTTAAAACTACATTGTCCAGTTTCCCTTATAGTTATGAGTGACCACACACTTGGTCAACAAAGTGAGGGTGGGGGATATGCTGCATAGTTCCAGAAAATTTTTGCTTTTCTGATGCAGACTGAAGGAGAAGCAGCTATTTTTCAGCTAAGGCAAAGATTAAGTTGAAAACCATATGCTAAGCATGAAAGAACAGAAGGGCTGAAGGAGTTTGAGGCATTGTTGACATCATGGAATCAATGCAACCAGGCCTAGATTATCTACCTTTGGATTTCGTGTTCTGGGAGAAAAAGGAACTCCTATTTTGGTAAGCCACTGTAGTCGGGTTTGTTATATGAAGCCTAGAGTAATCTCTAGGCCACAGCTATATACTCAGAAATAGGGCTAGCCTCACCTGCCTTTTTATAAAGAGCACTAAGGCAAAAAGTGACACACACTTGCAAACACGGTGGAAAAAGTCATCACTATTTCACATTTAGAATATTAACTAATACGGGCCAGGCATGGTGGCTCACACCTGTAATCCCAGCACTTTGGAAGGCCGAGGCGGGCAGATCACAAGGTCAGGAGATCGAGACCATCCTGGCTAACATGGTGAAACCCAGTCTCTACTAAAAATACAAAAAATTAGCCGGGCGTGGTGGCACGCGCCTGTAGTCCCAGCTACTTGGGAGACTGAGGCAGGAGAATCATTTGAACCTGGAAGGCAGAGGTTGCATTGAACCGAGATGGTGTCACTGCACTCCAGCCTGGGCGACAGAGTGAGACTCCGCCTCAAAAAAATAAAATAGAATATTAACTAATTCCAGGAACCCAAAGATTCAGTGACAACTTACTTTGTTTCATCATCATCTTCTCAGAAATTTGGGAAGTAATTAAGCAATAGTGCCAAAAGGAGTCTGAGACTAAACTACGTCTCTTCTTTTAGACGAAAGGTCATAAGCTGGCGGCCCATGAAGCCTACCTTAGCCCATAGGCCATTCTACCCAACAGAGTGTAGTGCAGATTTCACATACAAAGTTTCTTAAAAAATCTAAACCAGGCCAGGTGCGGTGGCTCACACCTGTAATCCCAGGACTTTGGGAGGCCAAGGCAGGTGGATCACCTGAGGTCTCAGGAGTTCAAGACCAGCCTGACCAACATGGCGAAACCCCATCTCTACTAAAAATACAAAATTAGCTGGGCGTGGTGACACATGCTTGTAATCCCAGCTACTCAGGGGGGCTGAGGCAGGAGAATCGCTTGAGCCCGGGAGGCGGAGGTTGCAGTGAGTACAGTGAGCTGAGACTGCGCCACTGCACTCCAAGCTGGGCAACAGAGCAAGATTCCATCTCAAAAAAAAAAATTCTAAACCATATGGCCAAATTACACTGGAAGGGCAATAATTAGCTGAAGCTCATCAATGTAAACAGTTACTTTACCCTTTGCATGGCAGCTCTCTCTACTCCAGCACATTCCCTGTGCCCATACAGCTTTATTATTTGAGATTACTAGCCTGCCTCCTAGAAGAAATCGACTTTTGAGCCTTACAATGAACTACAGTCCTCACTTAATGCATTATCTCTATAACATTCCTATTATAACTCTCCATTATTAAGTTAGATAGGATTGATATATCCATTTATGTTATCAGTGACTTCTCTTTTATCTGAAAGTATATCTTGATGATGACAGTACATAAAACCACAAATGAAATTCTGGATATATTTTAAGATTCTCTGAAAATATTCTCAATCATCAGAATCGGATATCTTAGAAAATCATAAAATTGATCTTTGTTTGTCTTTACCTTTCATAACAGCCTGAAGTGAAGCAACTTCTTCTCTCCACTGTCTTTTCACTTCATCTATAGCTTCTTGCTTGGTGTTCTCAGAGACTGTGGCAATCGCCTTAATATTCTCCATCTCTGCTTGAGCCTCCCACAGCTGGGTTCGAAGGTGTCCCAAATCATCTTGTGCAGCTTGTAATACTGCATTTTGCCTCTTCAGATCCTCTGGAGAGAAAAGTAAAAGATAGTCCATTAATGTTCACTTTCATCAGACTGGCATTCCAATAAAGAAATAAGGTATTAAATTTTAAAATGTAAACATACAAAATGACACCCTTTTAATAGAGGTGAGATTTAAGGTAAGCTGGACATCACAAATCAATTGTTACTATCTATCTAATGATCCAGTGGTTACAGTCATGGTTTTAGAGCTCAATTTACGCATTCCCATCTGCTGACTAAATGAACTTGGTCATGTTATTTAATCTCTCTGGCCTAAGTTTCCACATCTGCAAAATGCAAGTTAAAAACAGCCACCTCACAGGGTTGTTGTAATGATAATTTATTGGAAACGCTAATTAGTACAGTACCTTCCACAAATATTCAAAAAATGTTTAATAAAAGAGAAAAGAAAGCCAGAGCACATAGCAGTGACTAGACGTATGTTCTTTAAAGTTAGCATTAATTTCTCCCTCTTACCATCTTTCAAATACTAAGTTGATGTAATGTGCCTACTACATGGTTTAAGCCCAGGCAGAACATATGTTTGGCCAAATTAACTTCAAAAAAAAGATGAACTTATCAACAGTATACAGGGATATGTGATTGTTTTCCCATACCCTTAACAACAGTCACTATTTTCCATCTTTTAAAAATTCTTGTAAATATCATGGGTAGCAAATGGTCATTTTAATTTACATTTTTCCTGTTAATAAGGAGTTTGAACATCTTTTCATATATGTACTAGTGACTCATTTCCTCTTTGGTGACATTCTTTACATTTGCTTCTAATGAATGATTTTCCTTCTGATCTGTAAGAGCATTTTATATATTCTGGATATTAAATCTGTCTTCTCTTAACAAAACTTTTCCCAGTTAGCCGTTGTGTTTCTTAAAAAACAAAACAACAACAAAAAAAAAACGTTAAGAGATAGGGTCTCAATTGTTGCCCAGGCTGGAGTGCAGTGACGCAATCATAGACCGCTATAACCTCAAATTCCTGGGCTCAAGCGATCCCCCAACCTCAGCCTCCTGAGTAGCTAGGACTGCAGGCATGCACCATCACGCCCGGCTAATTTTTTGAAATTTCTTGTACAGACAAAGTTTCACTATGTTGCCCAGGCTGGTCTTGGCCTCCTGGGCTGAAATGATCCTCCTGCCTCAGCCTCCCAAAGTGCTGGGATTACAGGTGTGAGCCACTGCGCCCGGCCTTAACTTACGCCTTTTAGCATCTAAAGTTGTAAGGTATTTATGAAAAAAAAAAATTGTTCATCTTTGTAAAATTATCAATTTCCTCTCCAAAGCACAATAACTGAGCCAAACTGACCATGAAAATAAACTGATTTAAGATCTAACTCTACTGCTAACCAGCTGTATGACTTTAAGGAAATCACAAGACTCTCAAGCCTCAGTTTCCTCATGAAGACAGTGGCAATACTTTCTTGCATAAATTTCTAACTACTTATAAAAATCCAATAGTAAAATAAGAGAACTTTTAAACGCTGTGAAACGTTCATTGTTATCAATCACAGGAATTAATGATTTGGTAGTCTAAGTCACAGAGGGAAATACCTAGTCATGCTAAGTTGTTTTGAAATCTTTACTCTCTCAACATCAGTTTCCATCACTCTTAAAATATTTTGAATCTCTAGCCAAAGACAGTTTTAAGAACATTAATTACAAAAAGTAATTGTGTGAAGTCGCTTAAAGACGGATACTTAGGAAGTCGTGGTAGGCATGCAACTAGGACAGACCCAGAAAGATATAAACATATGAAACCATAAAGGAAAAGTTTATGTGTGTCAACTCTATATTCTGAGTGTTAAACTATTTCATAAAATGTGAAAAAAGAAAAAGCATTATATCTGGGATACTTTATTCATTTTTGGGTACTACAATTTTATCAAGGCTCAAGTTTATATACTTAACAGGTCTTCATGCTAATTACCTCTGGTACTTTTGATTTGTTGGAGATTACCCAGAGCTATTCACTATCATGTTGTCATTATGAACAGAAAAACTGTAAACAAATACCAAACCTAAATATCTATTTTTGGCACTTAAAAATGAAATAGAGAGCCTGGAGGAAGACTTGGTCAACACTAACTTTAGTTATATATATATATGAATGTTATATTTATATAAATACAAAAAAAAGGAGACAAACAGAAGTTTAAAATAAAGTTAGAAAATCTTAATTTTTTGTAGTAAAGCATTTCAAACATTATGTTTGCCAATAGTAGGAGTTGTAACATTGGTTTATTGCTTTTACTGCTGTATATGTAATTATAAAGATTTTCAAACATATTCAAAAGTTGAGGGTATACTACAACAATCCCTCATATAGCTTTCACCAAGACTCAACAGGTATCAAGATTTGCCATCCTTATTTATTTATTTTTTGAGACGGAGTCTCGTTCTTGTTGCCCAGGCTAGAGTGCAGTGCCACAATCTTGGCTCACTGCAACCTCTGCCTCCCGGGTTCAACAGATTCTCCTGCTTCAGCCTCCCAAGTAGCTGGGATTACAGGCGCGTGCCACCACGCCCAGCTAATTTTTGTATTTTCAGTAGAGACGGGGTTTCGCCTTGTTGGCCAGGCTTGTCTTGAACTCCTGACCTCAGGTGATGGCCCACCTCAGCCTCCCAAAGTGCTAGGATTACAGGCGTGAGCCACCACACCCAGCCTGCCATGCTTATTTAAACTATCCTTTTTCTTTCCTGTAGTATTTTAAAGCAAGCTCCAGATATACTACATTATCTAACGTACTGTACAGATGCATCTCTAAAAATATGGACAGTTTCTTATATAAACAAAGTGCCACTGTCACACAAAACAAAATTAACTGCCTGATAACTAATACCAAATCTCTGGTAAAACTTCTCCAATTGACAAAAAACACCAAAGTCTTTCTGAATATTTGTTTAAATTAAGATCAAAACAAGATTCAAGTACTTCATTTGGTTATACTAATGATTTTTTTTTTTTTTTTTTTTTTGAGACAGTCTCACTCTGTCACCCAGGCTGGAGTGCAGTGGCGCAACCTCTGCTGCCCGGGTTCCAGCGATTCTCCTGCCTCAGCCTCCCGAGTAGCTGAGATTACAGGCGCCTGCCACCATGCCTGGCGAGTTTTTGTAGTTTTAGTAGAGACAGGGTTTCACCACCTTCACCAGGCTAGTCTTGAACTCCTGACCTCATGATCCACCTGCCTCAGCCTCCCAAAGTGCTGGGATTACAGGCGTGAGCCACTGTGCCTGGTTTTGTTTTTGTTTTTGTTTTTTTTAACACAGCGTCTCACTCTATCGCCCAGGCTGGAGTGCAGTGGTGTGACCTCAGCTCACTGCAATCTCTGCCTCCCAAGCTGAAGTGATCCTCTCACCTCAGCTTCCCACGTAGCTGGGACTTATAGGCACATGCCAATACACCCGGTTAATTTTTGTATTTTTTGTAGAGAGGGGCTTTTGTCATGCTGCCCAGACTAGTCTCCAACTCCTAGGCTCAAGTGATCCGCCCACCTCAGCCTCCCAAAGTGCTGGGATTACAGGCATGAGCTACTATGCCTGGCCTATACTAATGCTATAAAGCATTATAAACTACTTCAAGCATAGAAACAATATAAAAAATCCTATAATGGGCACCTATTACCTATCACCTGGATCCATCATTTTTAGTATTTTGCTACATCTCTTTCCATTTCTTTTTAACTTCAGGAAACAAAACATCACAAATACACTACCTTCCTCTGAGGTAACAACTGTCAGGAATTTGGGTTTATCATTACAATGCATATATGTTACACCTTTACTTACGCTGCAGGTTTTGAAACCTTAATGTTCTTTTGCAGTTACTTCTTAGCCCTCAACATTGTTGATTGGTGATAACTACTTCACTCATTAATTAGAATATCACAGTCTCAATATATCATATATTATGTTGACAGGTATTCAGGTGTGAAGCTGAAACCTGCTTTATCTGTATAGACATTCTCATTGTCCTATGCCCATCGTCCCAGTCTTTTCCCATTTTGACAATGCTATCTTTGTCATATTTCAAATTTTCACATTTGTGAGGGTCCCATTTGGGGAACTCTGTTCTATAAAAATTGTCTATTTTCATGCCAATACTTTATATACTGTCTAATATAGCTTTATACTGTTTTGCCTACTTTTGTCTATTTTTAAATGTTTACATAAGAAAAAGTTTAACAAAAACATAATGACCATTTTGAGTAAGTGGGGAAATTTGCCCTACCAGATATCAAAAATTATTATAAACTTCATGTATGCACCAGCCAGCTCCAGTAACCATACACTCATAGCAAATCATCCCCAAACCATCCATATGCACTCCATATATGAGACAAATCTCAGACATGTAGTCACATGCAAAATAATCACGTTTTAGTCAACAACAAAAAACATACATGACAGTGGTTACATGAGATTATAGGGGCTGAAAAATTCTTACTGCCTAGTGACATCCAGCCATGGTAACATCATAGTGCCAAACATCTTGTCTATGTTTAGCTATGTTGCTTTTTGGGTTTGTTTGTTTGGGTTTTTTTTTGTTTGTTTGTTTTTGTTTTTTTTTTTTTGAGACAGAATCTCACTCTGTTGCCCAGGCTGCAGTGCAGTGGCATGATCTCGGCTCACTGCAACCTCCGACTCCCAAGTTCAAGCGATTCTCCTGTCTCAGTCTCTCAAGTAGCTGGGATTACAGGCACGTGCCACCACACCCGGCTAATTTTTGTATTTTGGGTAAAGACGGAGTGTCGCCATGTTGGCCAGGCTGGTCTCGAACTCCTGACCTCAGGTGATCCGCCCACCTCGGCCTCCCAAAGTGCTGGGATTACAGGCGTGAGCCATCGTGCCCAGCCTGTTTAGCTATGTTTAATACAAAAATACCACTGTGTTATAACTGCTTACAGTATTCAGTACAGTAACGTGCTGTACAGCTTTTCAGTTTAGTAGCAATAGGCTATACCATGTAGCCTACATGTGTAGTAGGCTATACCATCTAGCTTTTTGTCAGTACGCTCCATGGTGTTCGCACAAGGACAAAATCACCAAACGATGCATTTCTGAGAATGTATCGCCATCACTAAGCAATGCATAACTGTATTTCCTTATCTTTTTAATAAACGTTTTAGCAGTTTCAGGTTCTCAGCAAAATTGAGCAGAAAATACAGGTTTCCCATATGCCCCACACCCCTGTACATCCACACTCCTCTACTATAGGCACCCTGCACCACAGTGGCACATTTGATACAACTGATGAACCTACACTGGCACATTATCATCACCCACTTCGTTTACACTAGGGTTCACTCTTAATGTGCTACATTCTATGGGTTTTAACAAATGTATAATGACATGTTTCCACCACCATAGTATCACATAAAATAGTTTCACTGCTCTAAAAATTCTCTGTACTCTACATATTCACCCCCTCTTCCTCCTACCCCTAGCAACCACTGATCTTTTTTTTGTTTCCATAGTTTTGCCTCTTCCAGAATGTCATATGCTTGGAATCATACAGTACATGGCCTTTTCAAATCGCCTTCTTTCACTTAGTAGTATGCATTAACATTCCTCCACATGTCTGTTCATGACTTAATAGCTCATTTCTTTTTAGCATGGAATAATATTCCACTGTCTCAATATACCAGTGTATTCATCCATTAACCTATTGAAGGACATCTTCCATGCTTCCAAGTTGTGACAATTATGAATAAAGCTGTTATAAATATATTTGTGCAAGCTTTGGCACAAACCTTCTCAAGTCATTTAATTACACACCAAAGAGCATGACTGCTGAATCAAAAGGTAAGAGTATGCCTAGTTTTGTAAGAAAGCACTGAACTTATATCCCAAAGTGGCTACGTCGTTTTTTATTCCCACCAGCAATGAATGTTGCTGTTGCTCCACATCCTCACCAGCATTTTTTGGTATCGGCAGTATTTTGGATTTAGACCATTCTCATAGTCTAATAATCTTTTCATATACTTACTTGCCGTCTGTATATATTCTTTAGTGAGGTGTTTGGGTCTTCTGCCCACTTGGTAATGGGGCTGTTCATTCTGTTACTGTTGCACTTTATTTTTACTGATGCACATGTACATAGTTCAAAGTACATGTGATATTAATGTAACTTGTAAAAATCAAACTGGGTGTAGTTCGGGTATCTATCACCTTAAATATTTGTCGTTTTTTTTTCTTTCATCCCATGGACACCAAGGGTTGTCTTTTCTTTACGCTAGAACCATTTGAATTCTTCTATTTTGAAATCTAGAACAGATTACTGTAAACAAGAGTCACCCTATTGATCTGTTTAACGCTAGGTCTTATTTCTTCTATCAAACCACATACTCATACCCATTAATCAACTTCTCTTCATCTCCCCCGACCCCAGCTTTCCCTGACCTTCGTACCACCAATCTAGTCTACCTTCTCATGAGATCCACTTTTTTAGCCCCCACAAGTAAGACCATGTGATACTTGTCTTTCAGTGCTTGGCTTATTTCATTTAACATGACTTCCAGTTCCATCCATGTTGCTGCAAATGACAGGATTTCATTCTTTTTTTCTTTTTTTTGGACGGAGTTTTGCTCTTGCCCAGGTTGGAGTGCAGTGGCACAATCTTGGCTCACTGCAACCTCCACCTCCCGGGTTCAAGTGATTCTCCTGCCTCAGCTTCCCAAGTAGCTGGGATTACAGGCAGGCACCACTATGGCCAGATAATTTTTTCGGTTTTTTTTTTGGTTTTTGCCTTTTTAGTAGAGACGGGGTTTCACCATGTCTCGAACTCCTGAGCTCAGGCAATCCACCTGCCTCGGCCTCCCAAAGTGCTAGGATTACAGGCATGAGCCACCACACCCAGCGATTTCATTTCTTCTGGATATAAACCCAATAGTGGAATTGCTGGATCATATAGCAACTCTTATTTTAGTCTGCTGAGGAACCTCCACACTATTCTCCACAGTGGCTGTACTAACTTACATTCCCACCATCAGTGGATGAATGCCTGTCTTTTTAATAAAAGCGATTTTGACTGCGGTGACAGGATATCCCATTGTAGTTTTGCTTTGCATTTCTTAATGATGTTGAGCATCTTTTCACATACCTCTTGGCCATTTATGTCTTTTGAAAAATGCCTATTCAAATCTTTTGCTTTTGTTTAAATAAGATTTGCTTCTTGGTTACTTATTTATATATTGTAGTTATTAATCCCTTATGAGATGGGTAGTTTGCAAATATTTTCTCCCATTCTGTAGCTTGTCTCTTCACTTTGTTTCCCTTATTGTGCAGAGGCTTCTTAGCCTGATGCAATCCCATTTGTCTATTTTTGCCTATGCTTTTGAGGTCTTACACACACACAAATCTTTGTTCAGAGCAAAGTCTATTTCCCCAGTGTTTTCCTCTAGTGGCTTCACAGTTTCAGGTCTTAGATTTAAGTCTTTAATCTACTTTGATTGTTGTGTATATGGAGAGAGATGGAGCCTAATTTCATTCTTCTGCAAATGGTTACCCAGTCATCCTACCACCATTTATTGAAGAGACTTTCCTTTTCTCATTGAATGTTCTTGGTGCCTTTGTTGCAGACAAGTTGACTGCAAATGCATGGATTTGTTTCTGGATACTCTATTCTGTTCCATTAGTCTACGTGTCAGTTTTTATGCCAGTGCCATGCTGATTGGGTTACTATAGCTTTGTAGTAAATTTTGATGTTTTACAGCATGATGCCTCCAGCTTTGTTATTTTTGCTAAGTATAGCTTTGGCTATACAGGGTCTTCCACGGTTCCATATAAATTTTAAGATTTTTCTGTTTCTGTGAAAAATGTCATTGGTATTTTGGTAGGAATTGTATTGAATCTGTAAATTGCTTTGGATAGTATTGTCATTTCAACAATATTAATTCTCCTGAATTCATGACCATGGACTATCTTTCCATTTGTATGTGTGTCCTCTTCAATTTCTTTCATCAGTGTTTTACAGATTTTTCGCTTCTTTGGTTAAATTGATTCCTAGATATATATATATATACACACATACACCCACACATATGTGGGTGGGTGTGTTTTGTAGCCATTGTAAATGGGATTGCTTTGATTTTTCAGGCCATTCACTGTTGGTATATATTAATGCTAATGATTTTTGTGTATTGATTTTGTGTCCTGTGATTTTACTAAATTTATCAGTCAACAGTTTTTTGGTGGTGTCTTTAAGTTTTTCTAAGTATAAGACTGTGTCATCTGTGAACAAGACAAATTTAACTTCATGCTTTCCAATTTGGATGCTCTTTATTTCTCTTGCCTAACTGTTCTGGCTGCAATTTCCAATATTATATTAAATAAAACTGGCTGAAGTGGGCATCCTTGTTCCAGATCTCAAAGGAAAGGCCTTCAACTCTTCCCCATCCAGTATGATGTTAGTTGTGGGTTTGTCATGTATGGCCTTCATTATTTTGAGGTATGTTCCTTCGAAACAATTTGATGAGGGTTTGTATCATAAAGAGGTGTTGAATTTTACTGAATGCTTGTGCAGCATCTATTGAAATAACCATAGTTTGTGTTTTTGTTTTTTTTTTGAGACAGAATCTCACTCCATCACCCAGGATGGAGTGCAGTGGCATAATCTCAACTCACTGCAACCTCCATCTCCCGAGTTCAAGCAATTCTCGTGCCTCAGCCTCCGGAGTAGCTGGGATTGCAGGTGTACACCACCATGCCCAGCTAATTTAATTTTTTGTAAAGACGGAGTTTCACCATGTTGGCCAGGCTGGTCTCGAACTTCTGGCCTCAAGTGATCCACCCGCCTCGGCCTCCCAAAGTGTTGAGATTACAGGCATGAGCCACTGCACCTGGCCAATATGGCTTTTGTTCTTGGTTATGTTAATGTGATGTATCACATTTATTTATTTGTGTATACTGAACCATCCTTGCATCCTCAGGAGTAATCTACTTGATCGTGGTGGCTGATCTTTTCAATATGTTGTTGAATTCAGTTTGCCAGTATTTTTTTCAAGGATTTCTGTATCTACTGTGTAGTTTAATTCTGATGTCTCTTTGTTGATTTGCTGCCTGGGTAATCTGTCCATTACTAAGAGTGGAGTGACAAAGTCCTCTATTATTGTATTGCAGTCTCTCTCACCCATCAGATTGGCTAATTGTTTTATATGTACTTGAAAGTACCAGTGTTAGGTGCATAGATATTTATAATTGTCCTCTTGCTGAATTGACCCCTTTATTATTATGACCTTTTTTTCCTCTTTTTACAGTCTTTTGAGACAGTTTCACTGTCACCCAGACTTGGCATGCAGAGTGGCACGATCATAGCTCACTGCAACCTCAAACTCCTGGGCTCAAGGAATTCTCCCACTCCAGCATCCAAGTAGCTGGGACTACAAGCATGTACCACCATGCCTGGCTCAATTTTTTTGAGATGGAGTTTCACTTCTGTTGCCCAGGCTGGAGTGCAATGGCGCAATCTCAGCTCACTGCAACCTCCGCCCTCTGGGTTCAAGCAATTCTCCTGCCTCATCCTCCCAAGTAGCTGGGATTACAGGCGCCCACCTTCATGCCAGGCTAATTTTTTATATTTCTAGTAGAGATGGGGTTTCACCATGTTGGCCAGGCTGGTCTTGAACGCCTGACCTCAGGTGATCCACCCGCCTTGGCCTCCCAAAGTGCTGGGATTAGAGGTGTGAGCCACCGCACCCGGCCTCCTGGCTAATTTTTAAATTTTCAATTTTGTTTTAGAGACAGGGTTGCCCAGGCTAATCACAAACTCCTGGCTTCAAGTGATCTTCTCACCTAGGCCCCCCAAAGCAATGAGATTACAGGTAGAAGCCAATGCACCTAGCTTTTCTTAAGTCTTAGATTTATAGTCTATTTTAATCTGACATAGGTATACTTACTTACTCCTGCTCTGTTTTGGTTTCCAGTTGCATGAAATATCCTTTTCTAGCTCTTCACTTTCATTTTATGTGTATCTTTACAGGTAAAGTGGGTTTCTTTCTTGGGTTATTTTTTTGAGACACGGTCATGCTCTGCTACCCAGGCTGGAGTGCAGTGGCACAAATACGGCTCACTGCAGCCTCAACCTCTCAGGCTCCAGCAACTCTGCCTCAGCCTCCTGTGTATCTGGGACCACAGGCACATGCCAGCATGCCCAGCTAATTTTTGCTTTGTTCGTTTGAGATAGGGTCTTGCTCTGTCACCCAGGCTGGAGTGCAGTGGCACAATCACAGCTCACTGCAGCCTTGACTTCCTGGGCTTAAGTGATCCTCTCACCTCAGGCTTCCAAGTAGCTGGGACTACAGGCACATGCTACCACATCTGGCTAATTTTTGTATTTTTTAGTAGAGATGGGGTCTCACTTTGTTGCCCAGGCTGGTCTCCATCTCCTAGGCTCAAGCAATCCTCCCACCCTGGCCTCCCAAAGTGCTGGGATTACAGGTGTGAGCCACTGCATTCAGCCAGTTTTATTTTTTGTAGAGCCAGGGTCTCACTTTGCTGCCCAGGCTGGTCTCAAACTCCTGGGCTCAAGTGATCCTCCCACCTCAACCTCCCAAAATATTGGGATTACGGGCATGAGCCACTGCACCCAGCCAAAGTGGGTTTCTTGTAGGCAGCATATAGTTGGGGCTTGTTTCTTTAACCATTCAGCCACTCAGGCTTTAAATTGGAGAACTGAGTACCTATACATTCAGTGTTGTTATTATCTATAAGAAAGGACTGGCCGGGCGCGGTGGCTCAAGCCTGTAATCCCAGCACTTTGGGAGGCCGAGGCGGGTGGATCACGAGGTCAGGAGATCGAGACCATCCTGGCTAACACGGTGAAACCCCGTCTCTACTAAAAAATACAAAAAAATTAGCCGGGCGTGTTGGTGGGCGCCTGTGGTCCCAGCTACTCGGGAGGCTGAGGCAGGAGAATGGCGTGAATCCAGGAGGTGGAGGTTGCGGTGAGCCGAGATCGCGCCACCGCACTCCAGCCTGGGGGACAGAGAAAGACTCCGTCTCAAAAAAAAAAAAAAAAAGATTAAAAAAAAAAAAAAAAAAGAAAGGACTTACTACTGCCATTTTATTGCTTGTTTTCTGGTTGTTTTGTAACTCCTCTCTGTCTTTGGGGCTAAATGATTTTTTCTGGTAGTATGTCTTAATTCATTGCTTTTTATTTTTAGTCAATCTATTATAGGTTTTTGTTTTGTGTTTATCACGAGGCTTACAAAAAACATCTTATAGATAACAAGTTAAAGACAACTTATCTTAAAAAATAGAAACAAAGAAAAAAGTGGGAAAAAAAAACTTCTACAACTTAGATCCACTTTCCCCACATTTTGAATTTTAGTTGTCTCAACTTACATGTATCTACATTACCTGTCTCTGAATAGGCTGCCATAGCTATTACTATTCTTGGTAGATTTGCCTTTTGGGCTTTATACTAGAGTTATCAACTGCAGTATTAAGAGTCTAACTCTGTCCATGTCTGAGTCTGTCCACGTACTTAATTTTACCAGTGTGTTTCATACTTTTATTTCGGTGTGTTAGCATTTTTTAAATTTCAAATGGAAGAACTCTCTTTAGCATTTCTTGTTGGATGGGTCTGGTAGTGGTCAATTCTCTCAACTTTTGTCTGGGAAAGAATGTATCTCTCCTTCATATCTGAAGGATAACTTTGTTGGATATATGATTCTTAGATGTTAACTTTTATTTTTCTTTCAGCACACTGAAGGTGTCATTCCACTCCTTCCTTACCTTTATGGTTTGTACTGAGAAGTCTGTTGACAGACTAACCGAAGCTCCATTAGGGTTATTTGCTACTTTTCTCTTGCTACTTTTAGGATCCTCTCTTTGTCCTTGACCATCGAGAGCTGGTTATTATATACCTTAGGGTAGTTTTTTTTGTTTGTTTGTTTTTTTGAGACGGAGTCTCGCTCTTTCCCCCAGGCTGGAGTGCAGTGGCGTGATCTCGGCTCACTGCAAGCTCCGCCTCCCGGGTTCACGCCATTCTCCTGCCTCAGCCTCCCGAGTAGCTGGGACTACAGGCGCCTGCCGCCGCGCCCGGCTAATTTTTTTTTTTTGTATTTTTAGTAGAGACGGGGTTTTCACCGTGTTAGCCAGGATGGTCTCGATCTCCTGACCTCGTGATCCGCCCGTCTCGGCCTCCCAAAGTGCTGGGATTACAGGCGTGAGCCACAGCGCCCGGCCACCTTAGGGTAGTTTTATTTGGGTCAAATCTCTTTGGTGTCCTCTGGCCTTCCTGCATGTGGATATTTATATCCTTCTCCAGTTTGGGAGAGTTTTCTATTTCTTTGAATAAGCTTTCTACCATTGCTCTTGCTCAACTCCCTCTTGAAGACCAACAATTCTTAGATTTGGTCTTTTGAAATAATTTTCTACATCCTGTAGGTCATCTTCATTGCTTTTCATTCTTTTTTCTCCTCTCTGTATTTTCAAACAGCCTGTCTTCAAGGTCACTGCTTCTTTCCTCTACTTGATCCATTTTGCTACTGAGAGTCTCTGATGAATTTTCCAGTTGATAAAATCTATCAGTTCTAAGACTTCTGTTTAATTTTTTAATTATTTCAACATCCTTGTTAAATTTCTCTGGTAGGCTGGGCATGGTAGCTCACGCCTGTAATCTCAACACTTTGGGAGGCCAAGGCAGGCAGATTGAGGTCAGGAGTTCCAGACCAGCCTAGCCAACATGGTAAAACCCCATCTCTACTAAAAATACAAAAATCAGCCAGGTGTGGTGGCAGGCGCCTGTAATCCTAGCTACTTGGGAGACTGAGGCAGGAAAATCACTTGAACCTGGGAGGCAGAGGTTGCAGTGAGCCGAGATTGTGGCACTGCACTCCAGCCTGGGTGATGAAGTGAGACTCCACCTCAAAAAGAAAAAAAAAATACGTGTGATAATTTTTTTTTTTTTTTTTTGAGACAGACTCTCATTCTGTCACCAGGCTGGAGGGCAGTGGCATGATCTCAGCTCACTGCAATCTCTGCCCCTGGGCTTGAGTGATTCCCCTGCCTCAGCTTCCCTAGTAGCTGGGATTACAGGTGTGCACCACCACACCCAGCAAATTTTTTGTATTTTAGTAGAGAAGGGTTTCACCATGTTGGCCAGGATGGTCTGGAACCCCTGACCTCGTGATCCACCCACCTCGGCCTCCCAAAGTGCTGGGATTACAGGCATGAGCCACCACATCCAGCCTAAACTTTTTAATTGAAAAATAGTAATTGTATATATGTATTGGGTACAAAGTGGTATTCTGAAACATCTATACATTGTGAAATGATCAAATCAGTGCAATGAGCATATCTATCACCTCAAATATGGTAAGTTACACATTGATTTTTGAATGTTGAACCAGTCTTGCATATCTACACAAATGCCACGTGGCTGCAGTGTATAACTTTTATACATTGTTGGATTGGATTTGCTAAGATATTGTCAAGGAATCTTGCATCTACGTGCATGACAGATATAAGTCTGTAGTTTTCACTAAATGTCTTTGTATGATTTTGAGATTGATTATGCAGACCTCATAGAATGAGTTAGGAAGTATTCCCTCTGTTTCTATCTCCTGAAAGATTGTAGAGAATAGAGACTCAGATTCATGTAACTCATGGTATAGTTTCTTCCTTAAATGGCAGATAGAACTCACCAGTGAACACAACTGGGCATAGTGCTTTCGTTTTTGGAAGGTTATTAATCATGAAGTTGTTCCATAATTATCTTACATTATCCTTTTAGTAAATATGGGACCTAGAGTGCAGTCTCCTCTTTCATTTCTGATATCAGTAACTTCTCGTGTTAGTAATCTTTTTTTACTTACATTGGCTTACTGTACTTTTTTGTAACAACTTCATTGAGATATAATTCACATACTACTTTTCGCCCACCAACCAATCATTAATTCTGGTAGCATACTCCCATTGGGTATCCTCTGATTTAATTCTGACACTATCTACCTGGAAATAGCTCAGCTCACACAAGCTGAAAATTCAGTCTAACAAGACTGAAGTCCACTTCTGATATCAATTGTAAGCTTCAAAATTATTTTACCTGTGTTTCTAACTGACCAGCTATAAATCAAGGGATCCTACAACCATCTCCTTAGATTTGATTAATTTGTTAACGGGCTCACAGAACTCAGGGAAACATTTATTTGCATTTACCAGTTTATTATAAAGACTATTACAAAGGATATAGAGGAAAAGGTGCACAGGACAAGGCATGTGGGAAGGAGCATGGAGCTTCTATGACCTCTCTGGGGCACACCCTCCAGGAACCTTCACATCTTCAGTTATCTGGAAGCTATCCAAACCCTGTCCTTTTCAGTTATTAGAGGCTTTATTACATGGACATGATTAAATGGCCACTAATGATCAACTTAACCTTTAGCTCCTCTCCTCTCCCTGGAGGTTGGGAGGTAGGGTTGGAAGTTCCAACCTCTAATCCTGTGTTGGTCTTTCTGGTGACCATCCCCTACCCTGAAATTACCTAGGGACTGCCAGCCATCAGTCAGCTCATTAACAAAGACACATCACTTTAAAATCATTAAGGCTTTTAAAAGTTATATGCTAGCAAACAGAAGAATCTATATATATCTGTTTTTCAGCATGGATTCCTTTCCTTTCCTTTTTCTTTCTTTGGGTAAGTGCCCTAGATAGATCCTCACTTCTAGATGTTGAACAGAAGTGGTCAGAGTGTACATAATTGTGCTGTTCCTGATTTTAGTGGAAAGGCATTTGGTCTTTAAAGTGTGATGTTAGCTGTAAGTTTTTTGTAGAAGCCCATTTTCAGGTTGACAAAGTTCCCTTCTATTCCTATTTTAGTGTTTTTATCATGAAACAGTGTTAGGTTTTGTCAAATACTTTTTCTGTGTCTAGTAAGATGATCATGTGTCTTTGTTTTTTATCCTACTGATTTTCAGGTGTTGCACCAACCTTGCATTCCTGAGTTGAATCCCACTTTTCATGCTGTGTGATTCTTTTTACCTGTAGCTTAATTTGATTTGTTAGTTCTTTTGTGAGAATTTTTGCATCTATATTCCCAAGGAATACTGGGCTAAGTTTCTTATGATGTCTTCCTTGGTTCTGAGGTCAGGATAACACTAGCCTCAAAGAATAAGTGGGGATGTGTCTCCTCCAAAAATTAGCCAGGCATGGTAGCAGGTACCTGTAATTCCAGCAACTCAGGAGGCTAGGGCAGGAGAATCGACTGAACCTGGGAAGCAGAGGTTGCAGTCAGCCAACATAGTGCGCCACAGCACTCCAGCCTGGGCGACAGAGACTCTATCTCAAAAGATAAAAATTTTTAAAAATAAAAAAAATTTATCAATTTCTGTATTTTGTATTGTTTCTTATACTTTTTTTTTTTTTTTTTTTGAGACAGAGTCTTGCTCTGTCACCGAGGCTGGAGTGCAGTAGCACAATCTCAGCTCACTGCAACCTCTGTCTCTTGGGTTCAGGCAATTCTCCTACCTCAGCCTCCCAAGTAGCTGGGATTACAGGCGCCTGCCACCATGCCCAGCTAATTTTTGCATTTTTAGTAGATACGGGGTTTCACCACGATGGCCAGGATGATCCTGGACTCCTGATCTCAGGCAATCTGCCCGCCTTGGCCTCCCAAAGTGCTGGGATTATAGGCATGAGTCAACACACTCAGCCTATCCTATTTCTTATATCATATATATTTCCTCTATGTTTTCTTTTTGCGAATGTCTGTCTCTACCAGCAGTTCTTATTTTTATTTATTTATTTTTTTTGAGACAGAGTCTTGCTCTGTCGCCCAGGGTGGAATGCAGTGGCATGATCTCGGCTCACTGCAAGCTCCACCTCCTGGGTTCAAGTCATTCTCCTGCCTCAGCCTCCCAAGTAGCTGGGACTACTGGCACACACTGCCATGCCCAGCTAATTTTTTGTATTTTAGTAGATACACGGTTTCACCGTGTTTCCCAGGCTGTTCTCAAACTCCTGAACTCAGGCAATTCGCCCACCTCAGCCTCCCAAAGTTGATAGGATTACAGGCATGAGCCATTGCGCTCAGCCTATCCTATTTCTTACATCCTATATATTTCCTCTATGTTTTCTTTTTGCGAATGTCTATCTCTACCAGCAGTTTTTTTTTTTTTGGTTTTTGGTTTTTGGTTTTTGAGACGGAGTCTCGCTCTGTCACCCAGGGTGGAATGCAGTGGCACAATCTTGGCTCACTGCAACCTCCACCTCCCGAGTTCAAGCCATTCTCCTGCCTCAGCCTCCCAAGTAGCTGGGACTACTGGTACACACCACCATGCCCAGCTAATTTTTTGTATTTTAGTATACACACGGTTTCACCTTGTTTCCCAGGCTGTTCTCAAACTCCT
The DNA here is from genome assembly GCF_009828535.3 of Hylobates moloch. Lineage (NCBI taxonomy): Eukaryota > Metazoa > Chordata > Mammalia > Primates > Hylobatidae > Hylobates > Hylobates moloch. Next base: position 36,368,440 of record NW_026652294.1, on the reverse strand, counting down.
GAACTCAGGCAATCCGCCTGCCTCAGCCTCCCAAAGTGATAGGATTACAGGCATGAGCCACTGCAGCCGGCCTACTAGCAGTACTTTTAGTGATTACGTAGATGGCTAAGTGCTTAGGTTTTATATGCCTAAAATATCTATTTTGCCCTCACTCTTAAATAATTTAGCAGCATATAAAGTTTTAGGTTGACAATTATTTTTTCTCTGCCCTTTGGAGATCTTATTTCATTGTTTTCTGGCATCTATGGTGTTTATGAAGTATCTCTTGTCATTGTAATTGTTTCTTTTCTCTGGTAGCCTTTCACATTTTCTTTTGATTCTTGATGTTCTATCTTACAAAAGACGTATCAAGGTATGAATTTACTACTTTTTGTTTTATTTTGTTTTCTGAGATGGAGTCTCATTCTGTTGCCCAGGCTGGAGTGCAGTGCTGCACAATTTCGGCTCACTGCAACCTCCGCCTCCTGGGTTCAAGCAATTCTCCTGCCTCAGCCTCCCAAGTAGCAGGGATTACAGATGTGCACCACCATGCTCAGCTAGTTTTTTGTATTTTTAGTAGAGATGGGGTTTCATCATGTTGGCCAGGCTGGTCTCGAACCTCTGACCTCAAGTGATCCACCCGCCTCAGCCTCCCAAAATGCTGGGATTACAGGCGTGAGCCACCATGCCCGGCCTGCATTTACTATTATTTATCCTGTTTGGTACTCAGTATTTATGTTAAGGACTCACATTTCTTATTAGTAAAAATCTAAGTTATTATCTCTTCAAATATTCTTTACTATTCCTTCCATTCTCTTCCCCTGGAACTCTTTCCAGATGTGTGTTGAAGGCTCTCAATTCATCCTCTATGTCCTTTATGTTCTTTCATATTTCCCTCTTTGTCTCACTAGGAGGAAGAACTCCTCAGTACTGGTTTCTAATTTACTAAAACCTCTGTATCATCTCTACTGGTTAAATCTATTAGCAAACACTATTTTAATTCTAATCGTTTGTTTACAGTATCACTAATGGGTTTTAATTGTTAATTTTATATACTTTGTTTTCATTTCCCTATCTAAGTGCAAGTTTATGGCACTGGAACCACAGATAGCTTCCTAAATCTAGCTTTTCACTATTGAAATTCTGATTAGTTAAGCGTAACAGCTTTATATAAATTACAACCATGTATAAAGACCTTCTGAAAATTTCAGTGTCTTCTGGTGATTAGCTATAAGCTCTATTCCTACTATTTTTCGTCAAATCGAGAACTATATGGCCTTTTGTTCTGTGTTTCATGTAACTGTCTCTTACTCATTGCCAACACTACAAATTTCCAAAGCACAAAACATAAACACTGCTGTAGTGCCAAGCTCTGAAGTTAGTTTAGGAAAAGCTGAATCAGAAAATACTTCAACAGAAAAGCAATAAAACTTTCAGAAACATAGCCGGGCGTGGTGGGTCATGCCTGTAATCCCAGCACTTTGGGAAGCCGAAGCGGGCGGATCACAAGGTCAGGAGATCCAGACCATCCTGGCTAACACGGTGAAACCCTGTCTCTACTAAAAATACAAAAAATTAGCCGGGCATGGTGGCGGGTGCCTGTAGTCCCAGCTACTTGGGAGGCTGAGGCAGGAGAATGATGTGAAGCCGGGAGATGGAGCTTGCAGTGAGCCCAGATCTCACCACTGCACTCCAGCCTGGGTGACAGGGCAAGACTCTATCTCAAAAACAAAACAAAACAAAACAAAACAAAAAACTTTCAGAAATATTTATAACATTCCCAGTTGAAGTCAGCTTGGAAAAGAATGGGTACTAAGACCAGCCTGGAAAACGTGGTGAAAGCCCATCTGTACTAAAAATACAAAAACTAGCTGGGCATGGTGGTACCCGCCTGTAGTCCCAGCTACTCAGGAGGCTAAGGCAGGAGAATCACTTGAACCTGGGAGGCGGAGGCTGCCGTGAGCCAAGATCGTGCCACTGCACTCCAGCCTGGGCGACAGAGCAAAACTCCATTTCAAAAAAAAAAAAAAAAAGAATAGGTACTAAGAAAAGAACAGGCAGTAAGAGAAGTAAAAAGGTGCACTTCTCATTACCGTTTGCACTTATATTTCAGCTATTCTCCAAACAAGTGCAAACACAGCTATGACAACACTAAAGCAAAAGCTGGACCTATTGGGGAAAAACCAATGTTTGGACTTTCAGGGTTACCTTGACCTGGTTTTCCTGAAAGATAAAACAAAGACTGCTGTCCACATCAAAATCCTGGTTTATACTGTAAACACCTGTGGCAATCATTAAATACTAGATTTAGACTTCACAGTAGATACAATAAAAGCTGCTGTCTCAGGGGAAATCTTCACATTTGATTTTTATTATGATATAGGCTAACGGCCAAGACAAAAACTAAGTAATCAGCATTGATCTTTTATATACTATGCATTTTCTTTAGGAATGCCACCAAAAACTCAAAAAGGATCACAGTAATTTTTTTGAAATTTTGTAAAAAGCTACCCCAACTGTTCGCTGAGGCCAGCTAGGTTTATTGAGCGCTTTGGACAGTAAAGATACAACAGTACACAAAAAGACTATTTACTGGGTTTAGATGTCATCGATGCAATCTTAACAAACCAAGCATGTTTTCTGAACCAACCCATGTTACAAACTCCTTAATTCACAGATCTAAAACTGCAGTTGATAATGCATTTCAGAAATGGGAGGTTCTTAGTCATTTTCATTTCTTCAGAGTTTTTGGGAAAATTCTATTTTATAATTTCAAAGAAAATAAGAAAACAAAGGAACCCTAACAGTTTTATTGGGGACAGAGAAAAAGAAAGCAAAACAAACAAGGTTTAGACAAAATTGACTTCAATTAGCTGTAGACAGGATGAACAAGCTACAGAGGTTTTGCTATAAGAGGTAAAGGAGAAAACGGATATCATTAGCCAGCATCATACTGCTGGGTTTCAACTTATCACCAGAGAAAATACTACCACAACCTTTCATATATACATCAAATGTATTACAGGTCATCTTGACAAGAATATAGCATTGCAGAGTTGACAGTGGTGCTTGATTAATTCAAAAGCATAAACAAATTTTAAAGGGAGAGGATAAACTCATATAAAGATACTGAATAACCAGATAGAACTTATTTCTTTTGAGACAGTCTCGCTCTGTCGACCAGGCTGGAATGCAGTGGCGCGATCTCGGCTCACCGCAATTTATGCCTCCTGGGTTCAAGCAATTCTCTTAACTCAGCTCCCTAAGTAGCTGGGACTACAGGCACACACCACCACCAGGCCCAGCTAATTTTTGTATTTTTAATAGAGACAGGGTTTCACCATGTTGGCCAGGCTGGACTCTAACTCCTGACCTCAGGTGATCCACCCGCCTCAGCCTCTCAAACTGCTAGGATTACAGGCATGTGCGACCATGCCTAGTCCAGACAGGACTATTTCTTTTGAGACGGAGTCTCGCTCTGTCGCCCAGGTTGGAGTGCAGTGGCGCAATCTCGGCTCACTGCAAGCTCCACCTCCCGGGTTCACGCCATTCTCCTGCCTCAGCCTCTCCGAGTAGCTGGGACTACAGGCGCCCGCCATCACGCCCGGCTAATTTTTTGTATTTTTAATAGAGACGGGGTTTCACCGTGGTCTCGATCTCCTGACCTCGTGATCCGCCCGCCTCGGCCTCCCAAAGTGCTGGGATTACAAGCGTGAGCCACCACGCCCAGCCCAGACAGGACTATTTCTTACGACCCATGATACATGTTGAAATGATGATACTGTGCAAAATGTATTATCTACCACAGTAGACTATTCTTTCTTGGGAATAGAAACCATGTATCTCATTCATCCCGACCTCCAGTGTCTTGCAGAGTGCCACCATGCCTAGACATGAACATCAGCTTTCCCATCTACTTACCAGCCTATAAAAGAAAATAAAAAACAGCCCTCCTGAAAGCCATGAAAAAATGGAACTCCATTCCATACAACAGTCAGTAATCCTTTCCAAGCTAGGGCTAAATTCTACAAGGCCTAAGAACCTTCCATCATATAGTATTTTACTATGGTTCATTGTCCTGTTGTATTAAAAACTCCTCTATGAGGCCAGGCACGGTGGCTCATGCCTGTAATCCTAGCAGTTTGGGAGGCTGAGGCGGGCAGATCATTTGACGTTAGGCATTCAAGATCAGCCTGGCCAACAGGGTGAAACCCTGTCTCTACTAAAAACACAAAAAAATTAGCCGGGTGTGGTGGCACACACCTGTAATCCCAGCTACTCAGGAGGCTAAGGCAGGAGAATCACTTGAACCGGGGGGGCGGAGGTTGCAGTGAGCCAAGATTGTTGTGCCACTGCATTCCAGCCTGGGCGAAAAAGTGAGACTCTGCCTCACAGAGGGATAACTAAAATTAGTGTCAATAATTAAAAAGTGAATGACTAATAACAGTGTAACAAATCTTTTGGCAAGTCAGGTGGACGCAAGTCCTCTTTCAACAAAATTGAAGACAGACATAATTCAGTTGTTAGCTGATAGAATAAAAACATTTTGATGCTAAAGAACTATGTAATTTAACATATAATTCAGAAACAGCTAAGAGAATTGAATAATAATTGGTGTAATAAAACTCTGTTTCTATTTACTCACTCATGAGACCAAGGGTTCTTGGCATTTATATGTTTTAAAAAAATACAATAGAATTGATGCTAAAAAGCTATCTTTTTCTAGCAGTAAATAATATGCATCCAGAGATTAACGATTTAATGAGAACCAATATATCTCAAAAGAGCTGCATCTCCAATGATTTTTATATTTTCCTATTTTTTAGTTTGTTTTTTTTTTTTTTTGAGATGAAGTCTTGCTCTGTCACCCAGGCTAGATGGAGTGCAGTGGCACAATCTCAGCTTGCTGCAACCTCCGCCTCCCAGGTTCAAGCGATTTTCCTGCCTCAGCCTTCTGAGTAGCTGGGATTACAGGCCCACACCACCATGCCTTCTAATTTTTGTATTTTTTTGTAGAGATGGAGTTTCACCATGTTGGCCCGGCTGGTCTCGAACTCATGACCTTGTGATCCGCCTGCCTCGGCCTCCCAAAATGCTGGGATTACAGGCGTCAGCCACCGTGCCTGACCTTATTTTCATAGTATTTAAATATGTAAAATATCCATATTGTGATCAACTGTGTATTTATAATAAATTTTAATAATATCTCCATAAAGAAAACATTTATATGCATATTTTAAGAGTTTGAAGCACAAGATATTCTTTTAGGCCAATAGTTTTTAAAGTATGGTCTCTGAACAGTAACATCTCCATCAACTGGTAACTTGCTAAAAACACAAATTCTGGATCCCAGTGACCTAGTGAATCAGCATCTCTGAGGGTGGAAGCCAGTAATCCTTGTTTTAACGAACCCTATTGGGTAATTCAAATGCACACTCAAGCCCATTGTGGTGGCTCACGCCTGTAATCCCAGCGCTTTGGGAGGCTGAGGCGGGTGGATCATCTGAGGTCAGGAGTTCGAGACCAGCCTGGCCAACGTGGTGAAACCCTGTCTCTACTAGAAATACAAAAATTAGCGGCAGGGGGGCGTGGTGGCACACACCTGTAGTCCCAGCTACTAGGGAGGCTAAGGCACGAGAGTCGCTTGAACCCAGGAGGCGGAGCTTGCAGTGAGCCAAGATCACAGCACTGCACTTCAGCCTGGGCAACACAGCGAGACTCGGTCTCAAAAAAAAAAAAAAAAAAAAAAAGATGAAACAAATGCACACTCAAGTTTCAAAACTATTTTTAAGAAAAAAATTCTAAAGGCAATGTAAAGAAGAAAACCCAACTCAAGGAGGAAAACCACTGTAAAATTTCTGCTATAAAGCTATTCATATGTTTGTTAAACAGATGACAATGGATAAATCACTGATATTTTCATTCCACTGGATATGTTTAAAAGCAGGAGGCCAGGCGCGGTGGCTCACGCTTGTAATCCCAGCACTTTGGGAGGCCGAGGCGGGTGGATCACAAGGTCAGGAGATCGAGACCACCGTGAAACCCTGTCTCTACTGAAAATACAAAAAAATTAGCCGGGCGTGGTGGCGGGCGCCTGTAGTCCCAGCTACTCGGAGAGGCTGAGGCAGGAGAATGGCGTGATCCCGGGAGGCGGAGCTTGTAGTGAGCCGAGATCGCGCCACTGCACTCCAGCCTGGGCGACAGAGCGAGACTCCGTCTCAAAAAAAAATAAAATAAAATAAAAGCAGGAAGTTGGCCGGGCGTGGTGGCTCACCCAGCACTTTGGGAGGCCGAAGCGGGTGGATCACAAGGTCAGAAGTTCGAGGCCAGCCTGACCAACATGGTGAAACCCCGTCTCTACTAAAAATACAAAAATTAGCCAGGCATGGTGGTGCACACCTGTAATCCCAGCTACTCAGGAGGCTGGGGCAGGACAGGAGAATCGCTTGAATATGGGAGGCGGAGGTTGTAGTGAGCTGAGATAGCGCCACTGAACTCCAGCCTGCGCGACAGGGTGAGACTCCCATCTCAAAAAAAAAAAAAAAAAAAGCACGAAGCTTTCATTTAAATTGTAAATATCAACAATATAAAATTTTATCCTTCACATCTTTTCAAGCAAAAAATTTTAAACATCAACTTTAAAATGTATGAAGGTTGTATATAAGTATATATTTTACAGAGTTCATAAGTTAAAAAAGTTGCATGATCAGCCGGGCGCGGTGGCTCAAGCCTGTAATCCCAGCACTTTGGGAGGCTGAGGCGGGCGGATCACGAGGTCAGGAGAT
>NW_026652294.1:36310457-36356676 GCF_009828535.3 Hylobates moloch | reverse complement strand
CTCACTCTGTCACCCAGGCTGGAGTGCAGTGGCGCAATGTTGGCTCACTGCAACCTCCGCCTCCCGGGCTCAAGCGATTCTTCTGCCTCAGCCTCCCGAGTAGCTGGGAGTACAGGCACACGCCACCATGCCCAGCTAATATTTGTATTTTTAGTAGAGACAGGGTTTCACCATGTTGCCCAGGCTGGTCTTGACCTCCTGACCTCAGGTGATCCGCCTGCCTCGGCCTCCCAGAGTGCTGCGATTACAGGCGTGAGCCACCGTGCCCAGCCTACCATGTATCTTTATAGCATCATGAACAAACTAATTACCGTAATGCCAGCCTTCAACAATATTAAAACTTCTGAAATTTAAAAGGCTGAGAATATAAGTATGCCAGCCTTTGTCAACAATAGGCTTTCTGTCAGAAGATTTTGCCCAGCTGCAGGCTAATAATATAAGCGTCCTGGGTACATTTAAGGTAGCTAGGCTAAGCTATGATGTTCCACAAGTTAGACATATTAAATGCATTTTATGATATTTCCAATTTATAATGGGATATAGCCCCATGGTTAAGTCGAGAAGCATCTCTATGTGTTCATTCCCATGAGACCTTGAAACTAGCCTCACCATAGATTTAATAGTGTAAGCGCAATCATTGCAGAAAGAGGATGACTGCTGGTTTGAGTTCCGTGTCATTAATGGTCATTTTTGAGGAACGAACATGTAGGGTCTCTAAGTCAAAGCAACGACTTCTGGTCAACTGAAGATTTGATAACTTTGAGAAAAAGAGGGATGAGAAATCCATTGGAAGGAAAATGTGTAATTATCTCATATTACCATTTGAAATCATGAAAGAAATCTGTTCTCTGTGCTAATTCTGCTAGTATTTTTATTGTTAAATCCACATTGTTTAATAAGTTAAACAACTTTTCCACTTAACATTTTAGTATTACTGGTAGCTACTGATTAGTACAGAGGTAACAAAGGGCTCTGAGGAATCAAGGAAAAAGAAAAACCAAAATCCCTCTGTTCTTATTTTTCTCTAATAAGATATATCCCCTCCTATCCCTACCTTCTACCAAAATGTACACATAATCAAAACACCCATACCTCTCAACATTAATATAATTAGGAACTGAGGCAAATGAATCAACAAAACAAAAATGCAGCTGTTAAAGATGCAGCCAAAGGCCGGGCGCGGTGGCTCACGCTTGTAATCCCAGCACTTTGGGAGGCCGAGGCGGGCGGATCACGAGGTCAGGAGATCGAGACCACAGTGAAACCCCGTCTCTACTAAAAATACAAAAAAAAATTAGCCGGGCGTGGTGGTGGGCGCCTGTAGTCCCAGCTACTCGGAGAGGCTGAGGCAGGAGAATGGCGTGAACCCGGGAGGCAGAGCTTGCAGTGAGCCGAGATTGCGCCACTGCACTCCAGCCTGGGTGACAGAGCGAGACTCCGTCTCAAAAAAAAAAAAAAAAAAAAAAAAAAAAAAAGATGCAGCCAAGATTAAGTATGTTTCCATTACTCCCAACCCCTTCATGGCTCTGACCCACAGTTTAGACCCACTCTATACTCACAAAGCCTGGCTCTCTTCAGGCTTCAGGACAGTGTTCAGTTCCAGAAATCATGACCCTTTTGAGAGTATATCGAGTAATTGTCTTATTTTATTTTTAAGAAGTGATCATCCACCTCAAGTACTTCTAACATACTGCAATTCTACAATATAGAAAGACAAAAAAACTGCTTTTTACAAGAATGCCTTTACTACAACATCTAGAAAAATCGATTCACTCTCAATATGAGAAACTTTACAAATAAGCATATCCTAATGCATTAGCAACCAACCACAAATCAAGGAGAAAATAGCTCTCATCACACAAAATGCTGTATTATTTTTTATAACATGGTAACTAATAGGTCACAATCATTAGCTAATAGTTCATGTAAAAAGTACTTAGTGTGGCATATAGAACAAACTGGCTAAATGTTAGCTGTCATTACAAAATTGGTAGTATTTATTTAATAAATAAAGAAAAAAAGTAGTGATCAAATGACTTTGTATGTAGCCAGAAAACCCATACTCATGACTCTGACTCAGTTCCATGCTGAGACTTCCAGCTCATACCCTTCCCTATTACCATGTATCTTTATAGCATCATGAACAAACTAATTACTGTAATGCCAGCCTTCAACATTAAACTTTCTGAAATTTAGAAGGCTGAGAATATCAGTATGCCAGCCTTTGTCAACAGTTCCACACATCCCATATTTGTTGCCTTCATTTGAGCAATAAGAAAAAGGGAGAAATTATCTAATCCATTGCCTACTTTTTTTTTTTTTTTTTTTTTTTTTCTTGAGACGGAGTTGTTGCTCTGTTGCCCAGGCTGGAGTGCAGTGGCGCAATCTCGGCTCACTGCAACCTCCATCTCCTGGGTTCAAGCGATCCTCCTGCCTCAGCCTCCCAAGTAGCTGGGATTACAGGAGCCTACCACCATACCCGGCTAATTTTTTTGTATTTTTAGTAGAGACAGGGCTTTACCATGTTAGCCAGGCTAGTCTCGAACTCTTGACCTCAGGTGATTCACCCGCCTCAGCCTCCCAAAGTGCTAGGATTACCAGTGTGAGCCACCACGTCCAGCCATGCAATGACTACTTATAATGCTTTACATCCAAAGAGAAAAATGACTGTCACTCAATTCAGAATGTCTCAATTAGCAACAGCAACACAAAAAGAAAAAAGAATACAATAAATAAATGGAGTAAAGACCTAATAATAATTTTGATATAAACAAGAGAACACGCAATAACTTAAAATATTTCTAAGACTTGAGCTGCGTCCTACTACTACGTTCCTCTTACAAGTAAAACAATACAATAATTTTTTATTTAATTTTTTTTTTTTTTGAGATGGAATTTCGCTCTTGCAGCCCAGGCTAGAGTGCAATGGCGCAATCTCGGCTCACAGCAACCTCCGCCTCCTGGGGTTCAAGTGATTCTCCTGCCTCAGCCTCCCAAGTAGCTGAGATTACAGGTGCCCACTCACAGCTAATTTTTGTACTTTTAGTAGAGATGGGGTTTCACCATGTTGGCCAGGCTGGTCTCAAACTCCTGACCTCAAGTGATCTGCCCGCCTTGGCCACCCAAAGTGCTGGGATTATAGGTGTGAGCCACCACACCTGGCATCTTTACAAAAAATTTGATAAAGACGTAAGCAACGTGAAATTTACTACGACCAAAACCTTTTTGTTTAATGATGTTCAAAATCCAAGAAAACACCTATTTCAACCAATTTACAACAAAAAATAACTCCAGTGGGATCACAGAATCTGAACAGTTCCTAAAACTTAAATGTCTTATCTTGTGTGTCACTGGATTTTAAAATAAAACTATTGGCCAGGCACAGTGGCTCATGCCTGTAATCCTAGCACTTTCAGTGGCCAAGGCAAGTGGATCTCTTCAGGACAGGAGTTCAAGACCAACCTGGTCAATACGGCAAAACCCTGTCTCTACCAAAAATACAAAAATTAGACGGACGTGGTAGTGCGTGCCTGTAATCTCAGCTACTTGGGGGACTGAGGCAGGAGAATTGCTTGAACCTGGGAGGCAGAGGTTGCAGTGAGCCAAGATCGCACCACTGCATTCCGGCCTGGGCGACAGAATGAGACCCCTATCTCAAAAAAAATAAATAAAATAAAACTATTAAGTATGGTAGGTATATCCTACCCATCCTACATATTCATTTAGGGAAGTAATACCAAGCCAGAAAAAGTTATATTAAATAAATACAATGTTATACATAGCACAGTATGAGCTACGCAAAAATTATATAGAAAAAAAGACTGTAATGAATATCCCAAATGGCAGAGTAGTAAAAGAATTATGCTGAATTAGCTGGGCGTGGTGGCGGGCGCCTGTAGTCCCAGCTACTCGGAGAGGCTGAGGCAGGAGAATGGCGTGAACCCGGGAGGTGGAGCTTGCAGTGAGCCGAGATCGTGCCACTGCACTCCAGCCTGGGTGACAGAGCGAGACTCCGTCTTAAAAAAAAAGAATTATGCTGATGAGATTTAAATCAAAAGGCAATGAGATGCTTTATCTTTCTTGTTTTAATAATTATGTTATTTTATTGCTCTACCTCAATCTATTTGCTCATAAAAAAGTATTCATAATTTAATGGTCTTAAAATATTTTAACACACAAAAAAATCATTTTTTAAATGTTGCTCTTAAGAAACTCACAGTCTACAAAATCATTTTTTAAACTAGACTTAAGATTTTCCTAGCCAGGCCCAGTGGCTCGCATCTATAATCCCATTACTTTGGGAGGCCAAGGTGGGAGGACTGCTTGAGGCCAGGAGTTTGAGACCAGCCTGGGCAACAGAGTGAGACCCCATCTCTACTAAAAATACAAAAATTAGCCAGGTGTGGTTGCGTGTGCCTGTCGCTTGCGCCTGGGATTTTGAGGCCGCAGTAAGCCAAGATGGCACCACTGCACTCCAAAAAAAAAAGTCTAAAAAATTAAAAAGCTTATAAAGTAGCTTTACAGACTAAGGTAAGCTGGCCGGGTGTGGTGGCTCACGACTGTAATCCCAGCGCCTTGGGAGGCCAAGGGGGATGGATCGCCTGAGGTCAGGAGTTCGAGACCAGCTTGGCTAATATGGCAAAACCCTATCTCTACCAAAAAAACAAAAATTAGTTGGGCATGGTGGTGGATGCCTGTAGTCCCAGCTACTCGGGAGGCTGAGGCTTGAGAATCACTTGAACTGGGGAGGAGGAGGCTGCAGTGAGCTGAGATCGCACAACTGCCCTCCAGCCTGGGCAACAGAGCAAGACTCCGTCTCAAAAAAAAAAAAAAAAAAAAAATCTGTTTTTAGTAACATTCCCCTAATCTGCTCCCTTAGAGATTTTAGTTCTGCTCTCCAGAATTAGAGAGTAGATTTTCTAGTATCTGACATTTCACACACACCATTTTCTTCTCCAGATTTCTCCTAATCATGATTTCCAAATGCTTCATTATCCAAGTTGCTCACCCTTCAAACTAAACCTAGTCAAAGTTCCACATAAAATATGACAGTCTGATCTAAACACAATACCAGCATAGAGTCTAATAGAAATATCTCCTTTCTTCAGGGGACCATACCCTTAACAATGTACGGTAAATCTACTCAAGGTTTTTTTTTGCCACAACCCCATACTGTTATTGTTATCCCATAAGATTAATGTAATCCAACACTGTCCTTAAACCCTTTCCACTTGAACTGCTATTAAACCAAGGCTCCTCTTACAACCTGAAGCTAGTGCAGTTTTAACCATGGCACAGGTGGTCAATTTTTTTTTTTTTTTTAAACAAAGTTATTGGTTAGGCCTAAGAGACCCTTGGTACATCACCTGAAATCTTGGTGGAGGTTGATATTGATTTATTACCTCTAAGTTTGGTATGCACACGTTTGTTACTGGTCTAAGAATGAGATAAGGAGTTTGTGCCACAGTGTGAAATAAACTAAGACACTAAGCACATTGCTTAGTTCTACTGACATTTTTCAGTGAAGAAAGCAGCACATGGATTTACATTCTGGTTCAGGTTCCTTGTGCCCTAGAAGATCATTAAAAACAGTTTGTGGACAGGTTACTTTCAGTAGTACTGCTATAGTTGACAACTGCCATATCCATGGCTGTCTATCATCTTTTGCATAGTCTTCTCACATTTAAAGACATTTCCATTTTATGAGTTTCAGCTTCCCAAAATAGAAGTCAAATACAAATCCCCAATCTCCCTTAAAACCAGAATGCAGGCATGTGACCCAGGCTCCTCCAATCAAACACACCCAAATGCAACTTCAATTCAGAATAGAGCAGTGTAAAGAAACGAGGTTCCATTCTCGTTGCTGTAAGACTTTTAGTCGTGTCCCAGTGGTATAGGTCTAGCTCCTGAATCAGAAATGGTATCAGTCCAAGCGCAGTGACAACAGCATTAAAGTGAATTTCTATAGGCCAGCAGCACCAGAGGCAAGTTTCCTGTAAGGTCAGTTCTAGAGCAGCTTTGGGGTATTCCTTAAAGTTTAGCATAAAGGAGTGATTTTCCAAGTGTAGCTCTGGGACCACAACATCACCATCACCTGGAAACTTGGGAGAAATTCTCAGGCCCCATCCCAGGCTTCCCGGAATCAGAAATTCTGGAGATGGGGCCCAGCAACGTGCCTTAACAAGCCCTTTTAGATGCAGGCTAAAGTTTGAGAATCATCTAGAATCTCTCTCCTTGCCCTCCCAATGACTCTGTAAGCTTCATATCTTCTCAAAAATACCTTTTCTGTTCAGACCAGACAGGACAAATTGTTTTGTTTGCAACCAAGAAGCTTGGGCAAAACATACTGTCACTCCCACTACCATACTCTTAAAGACTGCTCATAGGGTGCTAAGCAATGATTAAACAACAACAACAAAAATCTACCAGGAATTAACAAGAGTTAGAAGGTAGGAAATACTTGAAAAATCTGCTTATGATCAACCTGGCTGATTTCATAACATCATATGGGGATGGAGGAGCACATACTGACTTCCTTCTCAAGAGTACAGTATAGAAAGGTCCCCCCGCTTGCACCCCAAGAAAGAGAGAGAAACTTGATCAATACTACCTCAGTAGGGGTGGTCAAAGCTACACATCACTGATAAGTCATGTATGTACCCTTGATGTGACACAAAGAAAACGATACTTTATCCATGTGCTCTTCCTCCCAAGACACTATGTCAGTCTAATCATGAGAAAAACATCACACAGATCCCAACTGAGGGACATTCTACAAAATACCTGACCAGCACTTCTTAAAACTGGCAAGATCATCAAACCAAAGTCACAGAAACTGTCACAGTCTAGAGGAGCCTGAGGAGGCCTGGCAACAAATGTAATGTAACAGCCTTCAAGCTTAATGGAAATGAAAAACTCATGCACTTGAATGCTTAGCTGGGTAGATTTTCCTTCCCATTTAACTGCATATTATACTCTATAAGACCCAGTCGTATCTCCTAATATAACCCTCAGTTTTGCCGGGAGTCCAGTCGGAGAGAAAAAGCAGTTTAGAAATGAGTGCAGGCCAGGCACAGTGGTTGACGCCTGTAATCACAGCACTTTGGGAGGCCAAGGTGGGCAGATCACGAGGTCAAGAGATCAAGAGCATCCTGGCCAACATGGTGAAACCCCATCTCTACTAAAAATACAAAAATTAGCCGGGCGTGGTGGCAGGCGCCTGTAGTCCCAGCTACTCGGGAGGCTGAGGCAGGAGAATCGCTTGAACCCAGGAGGCAGAGGTTGCAGTGAGCCGACATCACGCCACTGCACTCCAGCCTGGCGACAAGGCGAGACTCTGCCTCAAAAAAACAAAGGAAAGAAAAAAGAAAAAAAGAAAAAGAAATGAGTACAGATAGCAGGGTGAATAGCCCTGTAAATGAGAAACAAACCCCAATGACAGCAGAGAGGACTGGGTCACAAGGCAAAAATAAAACCGTGACTAAAAATGAATTGGAATTCAGAACCACTTAATATAAGGGCAAACAAAACTAACTGAAAACAAACTTCAGTGGCCCTAGGGACTCCTCATTACCGCTCAGTACCAAAACTAACTTCCATAATACTAAGTCATCAATAAAAGATTAAATGATGCCCAGTGTTCTCTATTTAAGGATAATAGTGATAATAGTGATTTAAGTAAAACTGCTAAAAAAAAAAAAAAAAAAATACCTGCTACACGCCTAGTAACCAGACTGTGTTCTCTAAATGACATTCCCCACTAAAAGGAACTAGGGATCCTTAGAAAAAAGGACCGATTCCAGGTCCAGGGCAGGAAGTGTACAAGATAAGCCTGGAACATCTTGTCTGTTAAGGTTATATAAGAAGATTTAGGAGTCAATGTAAAGAGGCCACACACTGGCCAAAAATGAGACAGTTTGGGTATCAGTGTGGTAGGCTGAAACGTCCTTCCCCCACACCCCCTCCAAACACAAGCGTGCACGACAACTGGGGAACACGCAAACACAGAATGGATATTTGGTGATACCGTTAACTGGTTTTAGGTGTTATAATAGCATTGTGGTACGTTTACATATACACTGAAATGTTTCCAAATGAAATCACAGATTCCTAGTTCAAAATCCTGGAGGAGGTGGGAGCTATAGGTGAGACTGGCCATACATTAAGAATCATGACACACGGAAGGTGGTGACTCTACATACTAATCTTTTTAAGTGTTTAAGAAGCTCCACATGAAGATATAACGAGGCATTATGCACATACACACACAATTCACAGTGGAGAACTATTCATAAAGAATACCATCATCCCTGGTTATTACCAGTTCCTCTAACATAAACAGTAATTGGTTTAGAATATTCTGAAGATTTTTATCATTTACAAGAAAAAAGCCTAATGCAACAAAAAACACCTCTTAGAACCATATTTAATTATACCGTAAAACAAATCAAATTCCCTATATAAACCCTTCCCTTGATTGTAACATAGAAAATTTTGAAATGTAGATGTAATTCCTTATCTCCCTACACTTGGGTTATAAAAAGGCTACACACTAGCTATAAACTCTACAGTGGGGGTTACTTATGAGAAGAAAAGTTCTTCTAAATAAATAATAAAAACACAGGGTTATATTTTATTTACAACGAAAGTTGGCTGCATTATTTATGGGCTTTTCTGAAATATCAAATTCATACAAAGAGAGGGAACAGAATTTTTAATAAATAGCTCTGCCTACATGTGGATGAAGGAGATTAATTGTATGTCTCAGGAAGGGAACACAAGAACCTAGAGGAAAAAGAAGTCTTAAGGAAAGAACGCTGATGTTAATACTTGGGAGGAAACTCTTGATTAAAGCTACAAAAAATGAAATGTGTAATAACAGGAGCTAACAATCAAGTATCCATTGCCTATTTATCAACTATTATATGAGAAGCCATAAAGCATAACAGCTGAGAGCACAGGCTCCAGAATTAAACTAGGGTTTGAATCCCAGTCCTCCCACTAAGCTGGTTCCTTCTCTCCATCTGTAAAAACCGGGACTAATAATAGGACTATCTTCTAGCATTGTAGTAAGGATTAAATAATTCACAAATAGCTCTTCATGGAGTATCAGGCAAGTTATTTTATACACTGGCTCACTGAATTTTCAAACCAAACCATAAAATAGGCATTATCACCCCAGTTACAGATGCAGAAACATTCTAAGATTAAGCTAACCTACTGATACACAGCTACTAAGTAGCAGAGCTGGATTCAAACACTGACCTGCCTGGTTCCAAGGCCTAGATGGATTTCCCCATGATTACAGGTGTTTAATAGAGGAAAGTCATGAGTCACATGAGCAGAAGTTGTAAACAGGTGTAATATCACCTCCTAGGAATGTTCTTCTTTTATGCAGTCACACTGTTCATTTATACGTTGAAATCTGTGAGCAATCTGTATTAATTACAAATTATTTTCCTTTACAATAAAGGTATCATGCTGTTAGGTTTTGGGGTTTTTTAAAAAGTCTTGTGTACAATTTTATATCAGAATGGTAAAGGGGGTATCCTAAAGCATTTTGTCATAAACCAGTGGTTCTCAACTAAAGGTCATTATACAATTTCACCACCAGGAATTTATCCTAAGGAAATAATCATAGATATGTGTAAAGACATAATTGCAAGAATATTGACTGCAGCATCACAGTTAAAATTCCAAAACATTCGGAAAAAGTCAATATCTAACAATAGAAAACTAACAAAAAGCTGGGCACAGTGGCTCATGCCTGTAATCCCAGCACTCATGGAAGCTGAGGCAGGCAGATCATTTGAGCCAAGAGTTCGAGACCAGTCTGAGCAACATGGTGAAATCACTTCTCTACAAAAAATACAAAATTAGCTAGATGTGGTGGTGCACCACACCTGTAGTCCCAGCTACTCAGAAGGTTGAGGATCAACTGACCCCAGGGGGTCAAGGCTACCGTGAGCCATGACTGCACCACTGCACTCCAGCTGGAGCTACAGAGTGAGACTTTGCCCCGCCTCAACCAAAAACGAAAAGAAAATAAAATTGACAAAATAAATCATGCAACAGCTACACAAGTTAAGATGAATCTTGAAAGCGAACATAAATTCTATCAAATGTTCAGAGAATATTTTCTATACTACTTAAACTGTCCTCAGCATAGAAAAAAATGAAATGTTTCCCGTTTTACCAAGCTAGTATAATCAAGATACCAAAACCAGGCCGGGAACAGTGGCTCACACCTGTAATCCCAGCACTTTGGGAGGCCGAGGCAGGCGGATTACCTGAGGTTGGGAGTTTGAGACCAGCCTCATTAACATGTAGAAACCCAGTCTACTAAAAATACAAAATTAGCCAGGTGTGGTGGCACCCACTACTGGCTACTTGGGAGGCTACTTGGGAGGCTGAGGCAGGAGAATCACTTGAACTTTGGAGGCAGAGGTTGTGGTGAGCTGAGATAGCACCGCTGCACTCCAGCCTGGGCAACAAGAATGAAACTCTGTCTCAAAAAAAAAAAAAAAAAAAGATACCAAAACCCAATGCAGTACCAAAATGGAAAACTACAAGCCAATCTCACTTATGAATATAATTGCAAAAATTCTCGAACCTTAGCAAATCAGATCTAGCTACATACTACAATAACAACCCATCACAACCAAGTTGAGTTCATCTGAAGTGCGAAAAAACTAACATTCAGAAATCCATTAATGCAATCCGTTTTATTAAACACATCAAAAAGACCTGAGATAACCTCAGTGAATTTTAAAGAAAAGTAAAGCAATTGGAGAGGAAACAGCTACAAGAAACAGAGTATCCAATATAAGGATGATCCGTGTGCCTGAAGTAGAGAACCCAACAAATGTAACTAAGAAAACAGTAGAAGATTTAAAGGAATAAATAGTCCCAAAAAGAAATCAGAACTAAATCTACAAAAAATAATGATGTGGCAAACAGGCCCACAGAGGAAGAAAGCAGAAAATAGAGGAAACTCAGATCTTTGACATCCTTGAGCAGTTGAACCAAATTTAGAATGCTCTACTTGTGCATGTGTAACACAGAGAAAAACTAACCCTTCACTTTTGAAGCTACTAGGGGTTGGCTTTCCAGTTGGTCTCAGACAGAGTTATTCCTAACTGATACAAAAGAACATATTAAAATTTAAATCTATCAAAAGTATCAAATTTTAAATGTATGTAAACTTTGACACAACAGGGATTTAGCAGAGGGAAGTATTTGGCTAAATATTTAGAGACATATGTATCAGGATGTTTGCCGCAGTGTCCTTTGAAATAGAAAAAAATAAAAACAATATTTACTAATAGAGGGTTAATTAGACATATTATGGAATCCATACATTAGAATACTACTGTTACATACCGTTAAAAATAACTTTTTTTTTTTTTTTGAGACGGAATCTTCCTCTGCTGCCCCAGCTGAAGTGCAGTGGCATGATCTCAGCTCACTGGAACCTCCACCTCCTGGGTTCAAGGGATTCTCCTGCCTAAGCCTCTCGAATAGCTGGGATTACAGGTGCGCACCACCACCATGCCCGGCTAATTTTTGTTATTCTTTTTTTAGTAGAGACAGGGTTTCACCATGTTGGTCAGGCTGGTCTCGAACCCTTGACTTCAGGTGATTTTCCCGCCTCGGTCTCCCAAAGTGCTGGGATTACAGGTGTAAGCCACCGCATCTCTCCTTAAAAATAACATTATTTAATAATACATGATGAACATCTCTTCATTTAAGTGGGAAAAAACATGCTATGAAAGTACTGTAATTTTCTATCAAATTTTTAAGTTTTTCCACATATTTTATACATATGAAACTCTAAAAAGACAATACCGTTGGCCGGGCATGGTGGCTCACACCTGTAATCCCAACACTTTGGGAGGCCGAGGCCAGAGGATCACAAGGTCAGGCTATCGAGACCATCCTGGCTAACACGATGAAACCCCGTTTCTACTAAAAACACAAAAATTAGCCTGGCGTGGTGGCGGGCGCCTGTAGTCCCAGCTACTCGGGAGGCTGAGGCAGGAGAATGGCGCGAACCCAGGAGGCAGAGCTTGCAGTGAGCCAAGATCGGGCCACTGCACTCCAGCCTGGGCAACAGAGCGAGACTCCGTCTCAAAAAAAAAAAAAAAAAAAAAAAAGACAATACCATTTTCCCTCGGTATCTGAGAGAAATTGGTTCCAGGACCTCAGGTACCAAAATCTGATGATATTCAAGTCCCTTATATAAAACAGTGTAGTATTTACATATAACTTATGCATATTCTCCCATGTACTTTAAATCACCTCTAAATAACTTATAATACCTAATACAATGTAAATACTATGTAAATAGTTGTCATACTGCATTTTTTAATTTGTATTTTTATTGTTTTATTAGTTTAATTTTCTTGAGTCGGAGTCTGTCACCCAGGCTGGAGTGCAGTGGCGTGATCTCAGCTCACTGCAACCTCTGCCGCTCGGGTTCAAGCAGTTCTCCTGCCTCAGCCTCCTGAGTAGCTGTGATTACAAACGCGCGCCACCACGCCCAGCTGACTTTTGTATTTTTAGTAGAGACAGGGTTTGTCAGGCTGGTCTCGAACTCCTGGCCTCGTGATTCCCCCGCCTCAGCCTCCCAAAAGGTTTATTTTCAATCCCCAAATGGTTGAATCCATGAATGTGGACCCCGCAGATACAGACGGATAACTGTATACCAAAGTGTTAATAAACTGTCTTTGGTGACTGTTCACTTTACACTTTTTTGCATTTTCCTAGTTGTCTGCAATGGGCAATATAAATGTTATCTGTAATTATAAAATAATTATAGAAAGAAATTAATGACAAGTGCAAGATGTGGAAGATCTAACTTGACAAACAGCTCACATGGAAACAACTTAATAATTGAAATGATGTAGAAAAAAATTGGCCACTGTTTAAAAATAAATTTAAACACATAACAACATAAGTTATGAGCGGCTATCTAATTGATTTTGAGACAGAGAACATCTTTGAAAATGTCAAAATATTACCAATACGTTTGTCCAAGTGAAATTTTAGATTTCTTTATAACAAAAATCATCCCAACGGCCAGATGCAGTGGCTCACGCCTGTAATCAGAGAACTTTGGGAAACTGAGGCAGGTGGATCCCTTGAGCCCAGGAGTTTGAGACCAGCCAGGGCAACAAAGGGAGATTCCGTCTCTACAAAAAATACAAAAATTACCAAGGCATGGTGGCATGTGCCTATAGGGCCCTCAGGAGGCTGAGGTGAGAGGTCAAGGTTACATCGAGCCATAATCACACCACTGCACTCCAGCCTGGATGACAGAGAGAGACCCTGTCTCAAAAAAATAAATTACCCCAAAAGCCAAAATAAGACAAAGGACAAACATGGAAAACATCTGTAACAAATAAAAAACAAAGGCCAAAGTCTATGAAGATACATATACATAGAAAGAGATATACACAGAGAGAGAGAGAGAGAGATTTTTTTTAGGAGGGGGAGAGACAGAGTTTCCCACTTATTGTCCAGGCTGGAGTGCAATGGTGCAATCTTGGCTCACTGCAACCTCTACCTCCCGGATTCAAGCGATTCTCGTGCCTCACCCTCCCATGCAGCTGGGATTACAGGCGCGCACCACCACATCCAGCTAATTTTTGTATGTTTAGTAGAGACAGGGTTTCATCATGTTAGTCAGGCTGGTCTCCAGCTCCTGACCTCAAGGGATCCACCTGCCTCAGTCTTCCAAAGTGCTGGGATTATAGGCGTAAGCCACCATGCCTGGCCAATATTTATAAATTAATAAGAAAATGAACAAGACACAGCAGCTCATGCCTGTAATGCCAGCACTTTGAGACACCAAGGCAGGCAGATGGCTTGAGCCCAGAAGTTCAAGACCAGCCTGGGCAACACAGAAAAACCTTATCTCTACTAAAAATAAGAAAACTAGCGAGGTAGGGTGGTGCACGCCTGTAGTCTCAGCTACTCCAGAGGCTGAGGTGAGACGACCACCTGAGCCCGGAAAGCAGCGATTGCAATCAACCAAGATCGCACCACGCCACCAGACTCCAGCCTGGACCCCAGAGCAAGACCCTGTCTCAAAAGTAAATAAATAAAGGCCAGGTGCAATGGTTCACACCTGTAATCCCAACACTTTGGGAGGCCAAGGTGGGTGGATCACATGAAGTCAGGAGTTCGAGACCAGCCTGATCAACATGGTGAAACCCTATCTCTACTAAAAATACAAAGTTAGCCAGGCACGGTGGCACACGCCTGTAATCCCAGCTACTTGGGAGGCCGAGGCAAAACTGCTTGAACCCAGGAGGTGGAGGTAGCAGTGAGCCAAGATCACGCCACTGCACTACAGCCTGGTAACAAAGCGAAACTCCATCTCAAAAAAAAAAAAAGTAAATAAATTAACAATTTAATAAGAAAGGGGTAAAGGACATCATGAGGCAATGCACACAAAAAAATGGCCAATATATATTTTTAAAAAACAATCAAAAACAAAAAAAAAGAAAAAAATGAACAAAAGCCAATCACACTAAAACTGCAACTAAAATCAGTCAGATACCATTTTTAGGCCTTGCTTATTGGCAAGAACACTTTAAGTCTATACTTCATGTTGACAAGGATGAAGTGAGACTAACAGACATTGTCAGCACTAAGAAGAAGAAATGTAAACTAGAACTGGCTTTCTAGAAAGCAATTTGGCAATATATATCAAAATGTCATACTTCAGATCCAGAACACTCTAGGAAATAAAGATGAGATCAAAGATTAATGTACCAGAATGTTGTGTCCTATGTAATTATTAATAGTGAGAATTTATAAATAATCAAAATGGCAGTAATAGGAAAATGATACATTTATATGATGAATTAGACTTATCACCACTTTTGAGACACAGTATCGCTCTTTCCCCCAGGCTGGAGTGCAGTGGCTCAATCTCAGATCACTGCAAACTCCACCTCCCAGGTTCAGGTGATTCTCTCCTGTCTCAGCCTCTGGAGTAGCTGGGATTACAGGCGCACACCATCATGCCTAATTTTTGTATTTTTAGTAGAAACGGAATTTCACCATGTTGGCCAGGCTGGCCTCAAACTCCTGACCCAGGTGATCCACCCATCTCAGACTCCCAAAGAGCTGAGACTACAGGCATGAGCCACCGTGACTGGCCAAAACCACTATTAAAACAAACAAACAAAAAAAAAACTTACAACACAGGGAAACTGTTCACATCATAACCAAATGAAAATGGCAGAATGCAAAACCACATGTGCAATACGATCAATTGTTTTAAAATATTTTTATTTGTAGATATAAAAATTAATTAAAAATGTACAATAAAAAAATAAAGGACAGAATTATGTGTAAGTCTAGTTTTCTTTTTTTTGAAATGGAGTCTTGCACTGTCGCCTGGGCTGGAGTGCAATGGTGCAATCTCGGCTCACTACAACCGCTTAGCATACCAGGCTGAAGCAATTCTCCTGCCTCAGCCTCCCAAGTAGCTGGGATTACAGGCGCCCACCACCACACCCAGTTAATTTTTTGCATTTTTAGTAGAGACATGGTTTCACTCTGTTGGCCAGGCTGGTCTCAAACTCCTGACTGCGTGGTCCACCCACTTCAGCCTCCCAAAGTGCTAGGATTACAGGCATGAGCCACCATGCTCAGCAAGTCTAGTTTTCTTTTACACTTTCTTTGTACTTTATGATCAGAAAAGAAAATTGGAGCCTTAATTTTGCCTTTTTAAAAGTGATCAAAGTTTACTAAGCTAAAACTGACCTGAGGATAGCTGGAATGAAAATAGTCACGGCAACCTGGATTCTAGGCAAGTTACTAATTTGTATAGCCTCAATTGTGAAACAGTGTTAATACTACCTTTAAAGAATTAGAAGGATTAAAAAATATAATTAACATAGCCAAGTCTGGTGGCACACACCTGTAATCCCAGCACTTTGTAGGCTGAGGTGGGCAGATCATTTGAGGCCAGGAGTTCAGCACCAGCCTGGGCAACATGTCAAAATCCACTCTCTACTAAAACTAGAAAAAAATTAGTCAGGCTGGGTCATGAGCACGGAGTAATTCCAGCTACTCCAAAGGCTGAGATGAAAGGATCACTTGAACCCGGGAGGCCGAGGTTGCAGTCAGCTAAGAAAGCGCCACTGCATTTCAGCATGGGCAACAGAGAAAGATTCTATCTCAAAAAATAATAATAAATATTATTTAAATTAATATGCACTTAATGCATTAATTTATCTTAATTGTAAAGATGTTTGTTAACGATATATGCTCTCGAGCTTATAAACACAACAGATATTTTTTAAGTCTTTTAAACAAGAGAGGGAAGCACAGTGGGTGCACTTAATGTACTCATTCCAAATTTTATCTGAATGAATAAATACTTAAAAATAATCAAGGAAATTCTAGTAAATGAATAATGAAGGATGCCTGGATCTTGTTTTTGAATTTTTTTTTTTTTTTTGAGACGCAGTCTCACTCTGTTGCCCAGGCTGGAGTGCAATGGTGCGATCTCAGATCACTGCAACCTCCACCTCTCCTGCCTCAGCCTCCCAAGTAGCTGGGAGTAGCCAGGGTGTGCCACCACGCGTGGCTAATTTTTGTATTTTTAGTAGGGACAGGGTTTCACCATGTTGGCCAGGCTGGTCTCCAACTCCTGACTTCAGGTGATCTTCCTGCCTTGGGCTCACAAAGTGCTGGGATTACAGGTGTGAGCCACCATGCCCAGCCCAGCTCGTTTAAATATTAAAACATTAAAGAGGAGAATGGAACAGTAATTGTAACCATGTGGTATGACAACAGAATAGGTAAATCAATTGAACTAAATGCAGTTTATAAATGTACTCAAATATTCCTGCAAGTTTAGCATATGATAAATGGTAATATTTCAAAATCAATGAAGAAAAATGGATTAGTCACCATCTGGTGCAAGAACAACTGGCTAACCATTTGAAAATAAGTAGTAAGCCCGGGCACGGTGGCTCATGCCTGTAATCCCAGCACTTTGGGAGGCCGAGGTGGGCAGGTCACCTGAGTTCAGGAGTTCAAGGCCAGCCTGGCCAACATGGCAAAACCCCGTCTCTATTAAAAATACAAAATTTAGCCAGGGGTGGTGGTATGTGCCTGTAGTCCCAGCTACTCCAGAAGCTGAGGCAGGAGAACTGCTTGAACCTGGGAGGCAGAGGTCGCAGTGAGCCGAGATCGCACCACTGCACTCCAGCTTGGGTGACACAGCGAGATTACATCTCAAAAAATAATAATTAAAAAGAAAAGAAAAGAAAAGAAGTAGTAAAAGGTGGATCCTTATCTCATTCCTGACAGCAAAATAAACTGCAAAGTGATCATTTAAAAAGTACTCCAGCCCAGATGACGGAGTGAGACTCCATCTCAAAAAAAAGAAAAAAAAAAGAAAGAAAGAAAATACTAGGCCAGGCACAGTGGCTCACACCTGTAATCCCAGCACTTTGGGAGGCCGAAGCGGGCAGATCACGAGGTCAAGAGATCGACACCATCCTGGCCAACATGGTGAAACCCCATCTCTACTAAAAATACAAAAATTAGCTGGGTGTGGTGGTGCACGCCTGTAGTCCCAGCTTCTTGGGAGGCTGAGGCAGGAGACTCGCTTGAACGTGGGAGGCAGAGGTTGCAGGGAGCCGAGATCGCGCCACTGCACTCCAGCCTGGTAATAGAGTGAGACTCCGCCTCAAAAAAAAAGAAGATAACACAAAGAGGAAGAACAAAAAACTAGAAATCATAAAGGAAAAAACTGATAATCACACAAAAAAATTAAAATACTTCCATATGCCAAAACTCAACTCTCAAAGTTAAAAAACTCTCAAAGTTAAAACACAAATTGGGTAAAATTTTTGCCACACTTGGTACACGCATGACAAAGATCAACTTCCCTATATGCAAAGAACTTGTTAAATTCAGGTACTGTACGTTTTTTTTTGTTTTTTTTTTTTTTTTTTTTTTTTTTTGAGATGGGGAGTCTCGCTGTCACCCAGGCTGGAGTGCAGTGGCGCAATCTCGGCTCACTGCACGCTCCGCCCCCCAGGGTTCACGACATTCTCCTGCCTCAGCCTCCCGCGTAGCTGGGACTACAGGCGCCTGCCACTTCGCCCGGCTAATTTTTTGTATTTTTAGTAGAGATGGGGTTTCACCGTGTTAGCTAGGATGGTCTCGATCTCCTGACCTTGTGATCCGCCCGCCTTGGCCTCCCAAAGTGGTGGGATTACAGGCGTGAGCCACCGCACCTGGCCTTTTTTTTTTTTTTTAAGATAGATTCTCACTCTGTCAACCAGGTTGGAGTGCTGATCTCAGCTCACTGTAACCTCTGCTTCCCAGGCTCAAGCAATTCTCATGCCCCAGTCACCCCAGCAGCTGGGACTACAGGCGCACACTGCCATGTCTGGCTAATTTTTGTATTTTTAGTAGAGAAGGAAGTTTTGCCATGTTGGCCAGGCTGGTCTTGAACTTCTGGCCTCAAGAGATCCGCCCACCTCACCCTCCCAAAGTGCTGGGATTACATGTGTGAGCCACCAAGCCCAGCCATAGAAGCCCTCTTATATACCTTGATGAATCTATAAATTGCCAAATCTTTTTTGAAAGAGAATTTGGTACTTAGAATTAAATTTTTAAACATTCACATTCTTTGGACTCAGTAATTCCAGTTCAAGGAATTAATCCTATAAAAACACACGAATGTGCAAACATCCATGTAGTGTTATTGGAATGGCATGAATATTAATCAATGAGAAATAAATCTAAAAATCATAGTGAGTCTATATTCAGCAGCCATGAAAACAATAATTAACTTCAAAAGTAACAATATAGTTCGAGAATGGCATTTGTAGCATGATTCCGCTTTTTTTTTTTTTAAGACATGAGGTCTTGCTCTGTTGAGGTCTTGCTCTGTGGCCCAGGCTGGAAATGCAGTGGTGCAATTATAGCTCACTGCAGCCTCAACCTCTTGGCTCAAACGATCTCCTCCTCAACCTCACAAGAAGCTAGGACTACAGACGTGCACCATGACACCTGGATAATTTTTTTTATTTTTTGTAGGGACAGGAGTTTCGCTCTGTTGCCCAAGCTGGTCTCAAACTCCCGGCCTCAAGCGATCCTCCTGCCTCAGTCTCCCAAAGTGCAGGATTATAGGCATGGGCCATTGTGCACAGCCATGATTCTGCTTTTAAATTACCATAGAACACATTTTTTAGAAACTGGAAAAATATTCACCAGGATATTAACAGTGTTTCTATTTCTGAGGGATGATCTTATTAGTTCATATCAACTTTCCTTTTATATTATACATTTACAAATTGTTTTATCGCTTTTTTTTTTTTTTTGAGACAGAGTCTCACTCTGTAGCCCAAGCTGGAGTGCAGTGGTGTGATCTTGGCTCACTGCAAGCTCCGCCTCTCAGGTTCAGGCCATTCTCCTGCCTCAGCCTCTGGAGGAGCTGGGACTCCAGGCGCCTGCCACCACGCCCAACTAATTTTTTTGTATTTTTTTAGTAGAAACGGGGTTTCACCGTATTAGCCAGGATGGTCTCGATCTCCTTATCGCAAGTATTTATTTATTTATTTTTATTTATTTTTTTTTTTTGAGACGGAATCTCGCTCTGTCGCCCAGGCTGGAGTGCAGTGGTGCGATTTCGGCTCACTACAAGCTCCGCCTCTCGGGTTCAGGCCATTCTCATGCCTCAGCCTCCCAAGTAGCTGGGACTACAGGCACCAGCCACCATGCCCAGCTAATTTTTTTGTATTTTTAGTAGAGACGGGGTTTCACCGTGTTAGCCAGGATAGTCTCGATCTCCTGACCTTGTGATCTGCCCGCCTTGGCCTGCCAAAGTGCTAGGATTACAGGCATGAGCCACTGCGCCCAGCCACAAGTATTTATTTTCAATGCAAATAAAACTTCAAAACATGCACCATGAAAGAAAAAAACACATCAATGGAACAGAATAAAGAGCCCAGAAATAGATCCATGCAAATATAGTCAACTTATCTTTGGCAAAGGAGCAAAAAGGCAACACAACAGAGAAAGGACAGACTTTTGAATCAATGGTGATGCTGTAACAACTGGATATCCACATGTAAAAAAATGAACTGAGCCACAAGACCTTACATCCTTCACAAAAACAAATCCAAAATAGATTATAGACCTAAAGGTAAAAGACGCAAAACTTTAAATCTCCTAGAACATAACACTGGAGAAAATACTGATAACCTTGGGTTTGGAGATGACTTTTAGATACGATACGAAAGGCACAAGTCATGAAAAAAATACAGTTGACCCTTGAAAAAGGTGGGACTAGACTAGGGGGGCCAATTCCCACAGTCAAAAATTCATGTATGACTTTTGACTCCCCAAAAACTTCACTAATTTTACCAATAACATAAAACAATTGACACATACTTTGTATGTTGTATTACATACTGTATTCTTACAATAAAGCAAGCTAAAGAAATATTAAGAAAATCATGAGAATAGAAAATATTTACTATTCATTAACTGTAAGTGCGTCATCACAAAGCTCTTCATTCTCTTTGTCTTCACGCTGAGTAGGCTGAGGAAGAAGAGCAAGAGGAAGGGTTGATCTTGCTGTCTCAGGGATGGCAGAGGCAGGAGTGGAGGTGGTAGAAGGGGAGGCAAGAGAGGCAGACGCACTTAGTGTAAACTTTACGGAACTATGTGTTAATCTGGCTTTTTATTTCTCTAAGAATGTTTCTATATGGTACCAGTCCTTTCACCATTTGCTTTAGTTTCAGTGCCCGTATCATAGAAGTGGTCCATGTCACAAAGAAGTCAAACGCAGTCTTCGCAGTCTTGAATAATCAGAGCCCTCCTGCCAGACTGTCTAATGTCAGTTTGTTTTCTGGCCCTGCTCCTCGGTCTTCTTACTCATAGCCTGGCACTGGTTCAGAAGCAGACATCTCCAGCAAGTCACCTTCTGTGAATTCCTCTAGCGTATTGTCCATTAGCTCCTGAATTTCTCTGAGATCCATATCTTGAAATCCTTTACCCCCAACCTTTTTGCCATATCCACAATCTCCTTCATGATTTCCTTGATTGGCTCTGTGCTAAAGCCTGTGAAATCATGCACAACATTCGACACAGTTTTCTCCAGCAGGTATTTATTGTTTCAGGCTTGATGGTTTTCATGGCTTTTTAATGATATTTTCAATGGTGTAATCCTTCCCTACTTTCAACACATTCTCTCCGCTGGGGTTCCTTTCCACAATGCTGATGATCCTTGCCCACAGAGAACCCGTGTAATGAACCTTAAAGGTCCTTATGACCTTAGGACCCCTTTATGTAAAGGCTGCATTAACGTTGCCTTTGGGGGCAAGTAGACAACCTCAACAACTTCTTCAGTGTTTGACTCCTGGTGTTCTAAGTAGGCAGGGGCATTGTCCATTATCAAAAGAAATTTAGGCCAGGTGCAGTGGCTCACGCCTGTAATTCCAGCACTTTGGGAGGTCCAGGCGGGTGGATCACAAGGTGAGGAGTTCGAGACCAGCCTGGCCAACATGGTGAAACCCCACCTCTACTAAAAATATAAAAATTAGCCGAGCATGGTGGTGCGCACCTGTAATCCCAGCTACTCGGGAGGCTGAGGCAGAAGAATTGCTTGAACCCAGGAAGCAGAGGTTGCAGTGAGCCGAGATCATGCCACTGCACTCCAGCCTGGGCAATAAGAGCAAGACTCTGTCTCAAAAAAAAAAAAAAAATAAGAAATTTAAAAGGCTGACCCTTACTGGCCAGGCACTTGCTGACTTCAGAGGAAAACACTGAAGGAATCAATCCAGAAAAAAGGTTCTCATTGACCAGACCTTCTTGTACAACAAAGAAAAGACTGGCAGCTGACGTTATCTTTTCCCTTCAAGGCCCAGGGGTTTAGCAGTTTTACAGATAATGGCAGTCCTAATCATAAACCCCACCACATTTGTGCAAATCAGTAGAGTTAGCCTATCCTTGCCTGCCTTAACCTTAAATCCTGGTGCCCATTTCACATCCTTACTAATTAATGTTCTTTGGGACGTTTTTTCCCCCAGAATAGGGCACTTTGGTGTGCATTAAAGACCTGTTTAGGCACATATACTTCCTCCTCAATGATTGTTATTGTTGTTGTTGTTTTGTTTTTTTTGAGACAGCATCTCACTCTATTACCCAGGCTGGAATACAATGGTGTGATCATGGCTCACTGCAGCCTCAACCTCCCAGGCTCAAGCAATCCTCCCACCTCAGCCTCTGGAACAGCTGGGACTACAGGCACATGACACCACATCCAGCTAGTTTTTTCTATTTTTTGTAGAGATGGGGTCTCCCTATGCTGCCCAGGCTAGTTTCCAACTCCTGGGCTCAAACGAGCCTCCTATGTCAGCCTCCCAAAGTGCTGAGATTACAGGGCCACAGTGCCCAGCCCTCCGATTTCCTTAATAGCATCTGGGAATTTGCCTGCTGCCTCTTGGTTAGCAGAAGCTGCTTCTTATGTTATCTTGATATATTTTACGCCAAACCTCTTTCTAAAGTTATCAAACTGTCCTTTGCTAGCATTAAATTCTCCAGCTTGGCCGGGCGCGGTGGCTCACGCTTGTAATCCCAGCACTTTGGGAGGCCGAGGCAGGCGGATCACGAGGTCAGGAGATCGAGACCACGGTGAAACACCGTCTCTACTAAAAAAATACAAAAAATTAGCCAGGCGTGGTGGCGGGCGCCTGTAGTCCCAGCTACTCGGAGAGGCTGAGGCAGGAGAATGGCGTGAACCCGGGAGGCTGAGCTTGCAGTGAGCCGAGATTGTGCCACTGCACTCCAGCCTGGGTGACAGAGCGAGACTCCGTCTCAAAAAAAATAAAAAATAAAAAAATTCTCCAGCTTTAGACCCTTCACCTTCCTTTGCTTTAGGCTGTCATATAATTACTTCACTTTTTCTCACATCTTACTAGAGTCTATAGGTTCGCCTTATAGCGATCCTGCACCAACCTAAAAGCTGCATTTTCAATATGACATTAAAAGGTATTTTGCAAAAAGTACAAGGTTTTCATACCTGCTGGCTTAACTGCAGCAACAGCTTCACAAATTTCCTTTTTCTTTTTTTCTTTTTTTTTGAAAACGGTCCCTATGCTGGATTCATTTATCTTGAAATGGTGGGCAACCACAGCTGCAGACCTCAATCTATGGTACATATCAAGCAATTCAACTTTTTCTTGTAATGTCATGACTTTTCTCTGCTTCTTGGGAGCACTTCCAGTACCACTAGTGGCACACTGTATGGGTCTCAAGGTTTATAGTACAACATGATGAAAAACATACGAGAACCACAAGAAATCACTTTTTGCTGTGATACGCAGTTTACTGAATGGACAAACTGCTAAGAGATAATTAGCTTTTTTTTTTTTCTTTCTGAGACAAGGTCTTGCCCTGCCACCCAGGCTGAAGTGCAGTGGCACAATCTCGGCTCACTGCAACCTCCACCTCCCGGGTTCAGGCAATCCTCCGGCCTCAGCCTCTTGAGTAGCTGGGACTATAGGAGTGCCCCACCACGCCTGGCTAGTCTTTGTATTTTTTGTAGAGATGGGGTTTCAACATGTTGCCCATGCTGGTCTCAAACTCCAGAGCACAAGAAATCCACTTGCCTCAGCCTCCCAAAGCACTGGAATTCAAGGTGAGCCCCCTGCCTGGCTGATCAGCATTTTCAGTAGATATGTGCAACACTCTAGTACACAGCAACAGGAGGTGGCTACAAAATTACTACACCACTTACAGTATGTACTACAGTTAATTTTATGCAGTTATGATTTAATACTGCATCTTTATGTTTATTTACATTTCTCTCCACTACAAATGGCGCCATGTACAGTGTATTTGTGTACATTTTGATAAATTTTAACTTTTGACAATAGATTTGTGCACATTTATGGTAGTAAATTATAAAAGACTGGTATCTACATGTTTTATGCATTCATGACATACCTTTTTCTTAATTTTTTGATATCTCTAGGCTATGCTGTCTACAAGTTTTTCAAGTTGTTGCAAATTTCCAAAATATTTTCCAATATATTTATTTTTAAACATCTGCATATAAGAGGACCCACAGTTCAAACCCATGTTGTTCAAGAGTCAACTATAATTGATAAGTTGGACTTCATTAAAAATCAAAACTTCTGGCCGGGCGTGGTGGCTCACGCTTGTAATCCCAGCACTTTGGGAGGCCGAGGCAGGCGGATCACGAGGTCAGGAGATCGAGACCACAGTGAAACCCCGTCTCTACTAAAAAATACAAAAAAATTAGCCGGGCGTGGTGGCGGGCGCCTGTAGTCCCAGCTACTCGGAGAGGCTGAGGCAGGAGAATGGCGTGAACCCGGGATGCGGAGCTTGCAGTGAGCCGAGATTGCGCCACTGCACTCCAGCCTGGGCGACAGAGCAAGACTCCGTCTCAAAAAAAAAAAAAAAAAAAAAATCAAAACTTCTGCTACGCAAAAGACACTGTCAAGGGAGTAAGACAAGCCACAGACCGGGAAAAAAATATTTGCAAATAAAATATCTGATAAAGAACTGTTATCCAAAATACACAAAAAACACTTAAAACTCAACAAGTGCTTGCTTACCAAGCCACCCCCCTCTCCAAAAAAAAAAAAAAAAAAAAAAAAAAACTTTAACAATAAGAAAATGAGCAACTCAATTAAAAAATGGGCAAAAGACCTGAACAGACACCTCACCAAAGAAGATATATAGATGGCAAGAATACAAAGGGAATTCCTAATATTAAAACATAAACTGAGGGAATGTTAGCCTGTATTAAAGAGAATTAAGAGTCCTGATCAAAAGAGAACGTTTTACTGTTCTTTGCACAAGTCACGTAAATTGTGTCTAAAATATTTTCACCAATTTTAGGTTCACCACTTTAAGAAGAGCATTATCAAACTCCTTGGCATTAGAACATTTGGCTAGCCTAGCAGAGGAGGCCACACAAAAATAATGAAGGCATAGGACCCTCATATGAGGAACTGCCAACATGGAAGAAAGCTCTTTAAATATTTGGCCGGGTACAGTGGCTCACGCCCATAATCCCAGCACTCAGGGAGACCGAGGCGGGTGGATCACCTCAAGTCAGGAGTTCAAGACCAGCCTGGCCAACATGGCGAAACCCCGTCTCTACTAAAAATACAAAAAAATTAGCTGGGCATGGGGGCGGGCACCTGTAATCCCAGCTACTTGGGAGGCTGAGACAGGAGAATCACTTGAACCCAGGAAGCACGGGTTGCAGTGAGCCGAGATCGCGCCATTGCACTCCAGCCTGGGTGACGAAAGTGAGACTTCATCTCAAAAAAAAAAAAAAAAAAAAAAAAATTTGATGACCTTTCCTGTACAAGAGAAAATAGCCTAATCCTGATTCACTCAAGAGGTCAGAACCAAAGTGTAAAAGAGAAATAATTTGGGCCCCCAAAATTAAGAATTTTCTAATACTTACAGGTACTACAAAAAGTGGAAGTGCTCTAAAGATACTAGATTTCCATCTGTTAAGAATAAATGCAGAACAGTATTTTGCAGAGCCAGACGTAAATTGCTAATGTCCTTCCATTACTCTCTACAGAGCCCTACTAGGTTCACAAAATGAAGGATAGGATTATTTTCAGAAACATTCTGCTTTTCTTAAGAACCAGAGGTCTCACCATGTTGTCCAAACTAGAGAACAGTGGCTATTCACAGGCATGACCACTGCACACTACAGCCTTGAACTTCTGGGCTCAAGCAATCCTCCTGTCTTGGCCTCTCAAGTAGCTGGGACTACAGGTGTGCACCACCACGCCCAGCTAGAAAACTTCTGCTCTTGAGTAACTAAGAACAGTCAGGAGATCATATGTAGATGGGGGCAGCCGTTTATTTACACAATAAATGCAGCAGGAGTTTAGAGAATGTAGATATCAATTGGGGATTAATGGTTAAAAAAATACTTTGTCTCGACTTTTGACAAAGGATTTTAACAAAGGAATGACAACCCACATCACGGTTTGCTCCCTCAACCCATCAAATTTCCCACAATAAGGATCTAATCGTATCCTGTACTTATTAAGTCTACTAGCCTTTCTCAACTCAGGGTCCATGAAAGAATTAAATAAGCCCTAATGCCCAAGGCATTCAATGTATATAATGTATTAACTTCTCTCCTCTGCATTTTTTTTTTTAGACGTAGTCTGGCTGTCACCCAGGCTGGAGTGCAATGGCGCGATCTCAGCTCACTGCAGCCTCCGCCTCTCAGGTTCAAGTGACTCTCCTGCCTCAGCCTCCTGAGTAGCTGGGACTACAGGCATGCACCACCACGCCCAACTAATTACCGTATTTTTGTAGGGACAGGGTTTCACCATATTGGCCAGGCTTGTCTTGAACTCCTGACCTCAGGTGATTCACCCACCTGAGCCTCCCAAAGTGCTGTCCTCTGCATCTAGAATGGTACTTGTTATGTCACCTTTGGGACAACTGAGAAAAGAGCCAAATTACTTTCTGTGTTCTTTGGTTAAGATAACCCAAGAGGATATAAACAACACAATCTACTTGACTGAAATAAAGGTCTTAAAACTGTAACCTCCATGAATACATGCATCCTGTCTGCCTTGTTCATAGTACATATATGTTCAAATCATATATATTTGAATAAATGGATAAAAGAATGGAGGCCTCATATATTTAGTCAGTTTCTCTTCTACCTCAGAGTTTTCTCTACCTTTTCCTTTCATCCTTTCCTTCTTCCCTTCCATTTTGGAGAATGAAGTCCCTGTGGCCCCTCTTCACACTCAGATGCTCCTGTTCTATTTCATCTGCTTTCATTCAATTCCCGAGACCCAGCCCCAGCCCCAGCCCCATCTATTATCTCCTTGATCTTACATCTTTAGGCAGTTTCTCCCTTTCCACCGGCAGTCCTTCATCATCTACAATTATTTAAATCTCTATTCTTAAAACACACACACCCCTTCCCACGATCCTAGTACTCCCTCAAGTGACTGCCCCACTTATATGTGTATTACCATACTTTCAAAATTTAGTCTATACATGCTACCTCTACGTATTTACACCTTCCTTATTGAAACTCTTCTCTTAGAGGTCCTGATGATTTCACTTCATTGCTGATTTCAGTGAGCACTTCTGCCTTCATCTGACTTTTCTGCCACACTTAGTTCTGTTGATCATCCCCCTCTTCAAACTTTCTCCAATACTGACTTCTAACACTAATCATCCTAGCTCTCCTTTTTTATAAGGTTCACTGGTTTCCTCTCCCTCTCCCAATCCATTATTTTTATCTGTGTCCTTCCAAATAGCCCATACTTTTCTCCCTGAGCAGTATTTATCCTTGATGACTCCTACGCATTTGACATCTACATCGCTGATGTCTTCCCTGACTCCAGGCCTAGATTTCCGGCTATCTACTAGATACTTCTGCATGGCTGCCCCACCAGTATTCCAGGTCAACATATCTATAAGCAAATCTGTCACTTTTTACTATTAAATGTGCCCTTCTACTGGTTGCCTAGATGGGTAAACAGCATCTACATTCTCAGAATCCTCTTCAATTTCTCTCCTGCCCAAATTCCAAATCAAATGTTCATCAAATTGCTATTTTACCACAGTATTTCTCACACCTATTATTTCCTTCTCTCCATTCCCACTGACCTACATTATAACTCCATCATCTCCCTCTAAGACCAGAGCAATAGTCCAATCCATCTCCTTAACCAATCATCTGCCTCACAGTCTATCTTCTGTATAATCTTCAGAGCAAGCTTCCTACAGCACAGTATGGTTCACAATATCACTCTATCAAAACACAGTTCCAGGCCGGGCGCGGTGGCTCACGCTTGTAATCCCAGCACTTTGGGAGGCCGAGGCGGGCGAATCACGAGGTCAGGAGATCGAGACCACGGTGAAACCCCGTCTCTACTAAAAAATATAAAAAATTAGCCAGGCGTGGTGGCGGGCGCCTGTAGTCCCAGCTACTCGGAGAGGCTGAGGCAGGAGAATGGCGTGAACCCGGGAGGCGGAGCTTGCAGTGAGCCGAGATTGCGCCACTGCACTCCAGCCTGGGTGACAGAGCGAGACTCTGTCTCAAAAAAAAAAAAAACAAAAAAAAAAAAAACAAAAAAAAACACAGTTCCAGCCACATTATCTAGAAAAATCCAAACTCACTGGTTGGCAGCAAAGCTTTCCACCATTCAGACTCCTTTTTCAAACCTGTCTCTAAACAGGTCTCACACTCCCAGGACACCAGGTTATTCACACACCTCACACTACACATTCTCCATCCCTACCCTGCAAAGATTATCCCCCTCCTCTAACAGCTGTCTCCAAGGCACCATTTCCATCCGTCAAAAATTCTACACAACTCTCAAGGCTTTATCCAAATGCCACTTTCTCCAATATAACTGGAGGCGCAGTGGGGGAGAAGTGGAGGGAGAGTACCACATTAACTAACTTTCTGAATAAGATGTCTCTGCTA
The DNA here is from genome assembly GCF_009828535.3 of Hylobates moloch. Taxonomy (NCBI): domain Eukaryota; kingdom Metazoa; phylum Chordata; class Mammalia; order Primates; family Hylobatidae; genus Hylobates; species Hylobates moloch. The sequence continues at coordinate 36,328,166 of NW_026652294.1, read as the reverse complement.
TGTGTTATCAAAATATCGTTGAATAAGAACTATAACATTAAAACAACTGCATATTGTTATCCATCTTTCGATATCTACTACCCATATTTATTCTATGACAAATACTGTCCTGAGGATACCATTATCAGTCAGACAAATTGCCCTCTCCTGATGGCATATGTCTGTATTTACCACTAGACTTTTAAGACCCATAAGAAAAGGAACATTTCTCTTTTTTCTCCATGCCGCGGGCTCTATCATAGTCTCTGGGGCTGTTTTTGCTAAAATCCCTTTCTGGAACATAAGAAAGGTACATTTCTATTTTGCTACAATAGCCCTAACACAATGCCCATCACCAATAGGCATAAGCAATAAATACTTAAAGAATTAACATACTAAAGAAAAAGGTCTTAAACGTTCTGACTATAATCAAGCTACATCAATGCTATGATTCTTATCACGCAACATCATAATGAGGCTTCTAGAGAAAGCTCATTCTACATAATGCAGTTACCAGAAGAGAGATAACAGCCCCAACTCTACTCCTACATTCTAGAACTGGCTCTGCTACAGTGCAAGTGACTTCTACCTCTTCAGTCCTTAGTTTCCTGATCGTAAATTGAGGGAAAATAACTACTCTCTAGGATTCCTTTCAGTTATATGACTTTTTACCTACTTTCTTTTTTTTTTTTTTTTTTTTTTGAGACGCAGTCTCGCTTTTTCACCCAGGCTGGAGTGCAGTGGCACAATCTCGGCTCACTGCAAGCTCCGCCTCCCAGGTTCACGCCATTCTCCTGCCTCAGCCTCTCCGAGTAGCTGGGACTACAGGCACCCGCCACCACGCCCGGCTAATTTTTTTGTATTTTTAGTAGAGATGGGGTTTCACCGTGGTCTCGATCTCCTGACCTCGTGATCCGCCCGCTTCGGCCTCCCAAAGTGCTGGGATTACAAGCGTGAGCCACCGCGCCCAGCCTTTTTATCTACTTTCTACAGGTTATATACATCTAGAAAACATCAGGTACCACTGAAGGTCATTAACAACTAGAATCTGAAAGAGAATCAAAAGAATGTTAAGTAAGCTGGGTGTGATGGCTCACGCCTATAATCCCAACAATTTGGGAGGCTGAGGCAGGAGGATTACATGGGCCCAGGAATTCAAGACCAGCCTAGGCAGTGTAGACAGAACTTGTCTCTACTTTAAAAATAATTCAGCCAGGCAAAGTGGCTTACACCTGTAATCCCAGCACTTTGGGAGGCCAAGGCAGGCAGATCATAAAGTCAGGAGTTCGAGACCAGCCTGGTCAGCATGGTGAAACCCCGTCTCTATTAAAAATACAAAAAAAAAATTAGCCAGGCATAGTGGTGTGTGCCTATAGTCCCAGCTACTTGGGGGGCTGAGGCAGAGAATCAGTTGAGCCCAGGAGGCGGAGGTTGCAGTGAGCCAAGATTGCGCCACTGCGCTCCAGCCTGGGTGACAGAGCGAGACTCCATCTCAAAAAATAATAATAATAATAATTCAAGAAAGTTAGGTAGATTCAAATTATGTGATAACAAATAAATTAGGAAGGATATAAATAAAACATTAAAACTAGTCAAAACTAGGAGGTGGTAAGTTCCTTCTCTCCAGAAGGAAGAGAACTCAGACTATCACTTGGAATGGATTCAGTTATCTGATAAGAAAACTTTCTGTAATTTTACTTAGAGTAACAGCTTCTTCAGTGATCCAACAGCACCAACTGTACCTACTTTCCCACTGGGCACCTTCTCAGTCTACATTCCTAAGGCCCATCCTCTACTAGGTCATAAAACTCTTAAAGGAACTACATATCATTCTTTTCTATATTTCTCCCTCTCACATTCCCTGGCACAATTGTACCACACAAAATTAAACGATATTTATTAAATACTTCTAGGCCGGGCGCAGTGGCTCATGCCTGTAATCCCAGCACTTTGGGAGGCCGAGGCGGGCGGATCATGAGGTCAGGAGATTAAGACCATCCTGGCTAACACGGTGAAACCCCATCTCTACTAAAAAAAGAAACAAAAAATTAGCTGGGCGTGGTGGCACGTGCCTGTAACCCCAGCTACTCAGGAGGCTGAGGTAGGAGAATCGCTTGGACCCGGGAGGCGCAGGTTGCAGTGAGCCAGAGATTGTGCCACTGCACTCCAGCCTGGGCGACAGAGTGAGACTCTGTCTCAAAAAATAAATAAATACTTCCATAAAGACAATATTCAAATTAATGACTACATAAGAAAACATCAAACTTCAGTGGATAAAAACCTAGGGTATGACAAAGATATTTTAGAAATCAGAGCCCTAAGATTCAAAAGCAATTCTCTCCACAGAAAGCCAGGTAAGACACGAAAATTAAAGGCCATTACCTAATTCCAGGCTACTGTGTGTTAAGATATCAGAGTGACAAAGACAGTGGATAAGTGCAGGGCCTTTGTTTTTCAGATTAAGTATCTCTGCTAGTTCAAAGGTTGGGAGATTTACCAAGTTATAATTTACAAACAAAAACATGAACTATTGAATAAACATTAAGACAACTAGCTATCTATTCAGAAAAAAAAAATAAAGGGTACTCCGCCTCAGCCCTGGAAGCGATGACTGTTCCTTATGTCTACTAGTCCTGTATTCTTTAGGGCTTTCTTTTGTCTTAGTGGGTGATCTCCAGTTTAGTTAATCATTCTTTATATTAAACTTCCCTAATTTAAAAATAAATTCCAAATGGATTAGACTACAAAACATAAAAGACAACTAAAAGTGTTATTAAGGTTTTTTCTCTTTAAATAAACATGAGAATTGGGGAAGTCTTCCTCAGCAGAACAAGAAACCCAGAAACCATGAATTATTTTTTTTAAAAAAAAGGTCAGATCTACATAAAAATTAAAGCTTTCTGCATAACAAAAAAATTTTAAAACGAGGTAAATGACAAACTGTGAGACAAAAATTTGCAATACATACCAAAGGGCTAATATAATTTACAAAGAGCTCCTCCAAATTACTGAGAAAAGGACAACCCAATGGAAAAATGGGAAACAGATATAAACAGACAAGCCACAAAAGAAATAAAGATGTGAAACAGCAACTCAAAGTAGAAGAGAAAAGGAGGAAGAAGAAGAAAGGGAGGGAGGGAGAAAGGAAGGGAGGGCAAGCAAAAAAAAGAAAAAAATGAAAGAAAGAAAAAATGAATGGAAGGAAGGAAGGAAGGAAGCAAGCCAGCCAGCCAATAAACAAAGAGGCCATAATTAATATAATTCCTATCCTGGAAGCGCAAATTAAAAAGCCATACTTCAACCAGGCACAGTGGCTCACTCCTATAATCCCAGCACTTTGGGACGCCAAGGAGGGTGGATAAATTGAGAACAGGAGATCAAGACCAGCCTGGCCAACATGGTGAAACCCTGTCTCTACTAAATATACAAAAAATGAGCCAGGTGTAGTGGTGCACGCCTGTAATCCCAGCTACTTGAGGAGCTAAGGCACGAGAATCGCCAGAACCTGGGAGGCAGAGGTTACAGTGAGCAGAGATCACACCACTGCATTCCAGCCTGGGCAACAGAGCAAGACTCGGTCTCAAAAAAATAAAGAAATAAAATAGGCCAGGCGCAGTGGCTCACGCCTGTAATCCCAACACTTTGGGAGGCCAAGGCGGATGCATCACCCGAGGTCAGGAGTTCAAGACCAGCCTGACCAACATGGCAAAACCTCATCTCTACTAAAAATACACAATTAGCCGAGAATGGTGGCGCATGCCTGTAATCCCAGCTACTTGGGAGGCTGAGGCAGGAGAATCACTTGAACCCGGGAGGTGGAGGTTGCAGTGAGCCGAGATAGCGCCACTGCACTCTAGCCTGGGCGACAGAGCGAGACTCCATCTCAAAAAATAGATAAATAAAAGAAAAGAAAAAGCCACACATCGTCTACCTGCTTAAAACCCTTCAGTGGGTTCCCCTACAGCTCTAAGGAAAAAGACCCCTCACAGGCCAGCCCATACCTACTCCTCTACCCAGGCACAGTGACCTTTCTTCAGTTATGTTACTCGTTATGCATCCTCCAAAAACCAGAGTCCTGCTCATCCATCAGATCTCAGCTCCAGGACTACTTCATCAAAAGCCTTTACTGAGCTCTGTATATGGGTCAAATAAGTCAGTTATAGGCATTCATAGCATTGTGTCCATCTAGTTGCTCAGGCCAAACACCTTTGAGTAATCCTTGACTACTGAGTTTCTTTTGCATCCCATATTCAATCTGTCAGCAAATCCTGTTGGCCATACTTTCAAAATATAACCTCCATCCTGGTCCGAGCTTCAACATCTTTTTTCTGGATTCATACCTCCCTGTTACTCCGCTGCCAATCCAGCAGCCAGAGTGATTTTTTTTTTTTTTTTGAGACAGGGTCTTACTCTGTCACCTAGGTGGGAGTGAAGTAGCAAGATCACAGCTCACTGTGGCCTCGACCTCCCAGGCTTAGGTGATCCTCCCACCTCAGCCTCCTGAGTAGCTGGGACTAGAGACAGTCCATCACACCTGACTAATTTTTTGTAGAGGTGCGGTTTTGCCATATTGCCCGGGCTGGTCTCAAACTCCTGGGCTCAAACAATCCACCCACCTAGGCCTCCCAAAGTGTTGAGATTACAGGTATGAGACAACACCATGACCGGTCAGAGTGTTTTGAGGTTTTTGTTTGTTTTTTGAGACAAAGTCTCACTCTGTTGCCCAGGCTGGAGCACGGTGGCATGATCTTGGCCCACTGCAACCTCCACCTCCCGGGTTCAAGCAATTCTCCTGCCTCAGCCTCCCAAGTAGCTGGGATTACAGGCGCATGCCACCATGTCTAATTTTTGTATTTTTAGTGGAGATTGGGTTTCACCATGTTGGCCAGGCTGGTCTGAACTCCTGACCTCAGGTGATCCACCTGCCTCAGCCTCCCAAAGTGCTGGGATTACAGGCGTGAGCCACCACACCTGTAATCACAGCACTTTGGCCCAGAGTGATTTTTTTAAAACATAAGTGAGATTACATCATTCCTCTGTTCAAAGCTTTTCAATGGTTCCCCATAGTGAAAACCAATCTTCGCAATACTTCTAGGGCCCAAAAAGATCTGCCTCCACCTCATTACCTCTCTGACCTCATATCCTACTATACTCTTCCCCCAGGCCCCATAACATCATTCCAGCCACAACAACCTCCATGCCCTTCCTCAAACATGCCAGACATGCTTCCGCCCTCAAGGCATATGCAAAAACTGATCTCTGCCTAGAACACCCTTCCACCAGATATCCTCAAGGATAACTCCTCTATCTACTTCAAGTCTTTGCACAAATGTCATCTTCAATAAAGCTGCCTTACCAGCCTATTTAAAACCAGCCCCACCCCCTTCCCTTTATCCTGCTCTGTTTTCTTTTTTCCATTGCACTTATCATCTAACAACCCATATCATTTGCTTACGTTTGTTGTTTAATATCCATTTCTCCCACACTAGGGCAGGGTTATTATCTTTTTTTTTTTTTTTTTGAGACAGAGTCTCGCTCTGTGGCCCAGGCTGGAGTGCAGTGGCGCAATCTCGGCTCACAGCAAGCTCCGCCTCCCGGGTTCAAGCAATTCTCCTGCCTCAGCCTCTCCGAGTAGCTGGGACTACAGGCGCCCGCCACCACGCCCGGCTAAGTATTTTTAGTAGAGACGGGGTTTCACCGTGGTCTCGATCTCCTGACCTCGTGATCCGCCCGCCTCGGCCTCCCAAAGTGCTGGGATTACAAGCGTGAGCCACGGCGCCCGGCCGGGCAGGGTTATTATCTATAATGCCCACTGATGTATTCCAAATGCCTAGAATTGTGCCTGACAAACAGTATACATTCATATTAGTTGAAAAAATAGTTTTGTAAGTGTCTATAAGATTATCTAGCTGGGCGCGGTGGCTCACACTTGTAATCCCAGCACTTTGGGAGGCCGAGGCGGGCAGATCACAAGGTTAGGAGATCGAGACCACGGTGAAACCCCATCTCTACTAAAAATACAAAAAAATTAGCCGGGCGTGGTGGCGGGCACCTGTAGACCCAGCTACTCGGAGAGGCTGAGGCAGGAGAATGGCGTGAACCCGGGAGGAGGAGCTTGCAGTGAGCCGAGATCACGCCACTGCACTCCAGCCTGGGTGACAGAGCGAAACTCCGTCTCAAAAAAAAAAAAAAAAAAAAAAAAAAGATTATCTAATTAATGGCTGAATGACTCACTACCTAGGAATAGGGACTGGGTCTGGTTTTGTTCATCACTGTATTTCCTAGATCCTAGCATAGGATTCGGCATAGAATAGGCACACAAATATTTGTTAACTGCACAATACAACTCCTTTTTTTTTTTTTTTTTTTTTTTGAGACAGAGTCTCACCCTATCCCCCAGGCTGGAGTGCAGTGGCATGATCTCGGCTCACTGCAACCTCCGCCTCCCGGGTTCAAGTGGTTCTTCTGCCTCAGCCTCCTGAGTAGCTGGGACTACAGGTGTGCACCACCACACCCGGCTAACTTTTGTATTTTTAGTAGAGACGGGGTTTCACCATATTGGCCACGCTGGTCTTGAACTCCTGACCTTGTGATCCATCCGCCTTGGCCTCCCAAAGTGCTGGGATTACAGGCATAAGCCACCGTGCCCAGCCGAATAATATCACTTTTTTTAATCAAAAGACACAAATTTCAAACAAATGACATCATCCAGAGCTTGTAGGATTACAGGGGAAATCCACCTGCCATATATATCGTTGGCAAGTATGTAAATTGATGCCTTTGAGAGTAAGCTAGCAACAGGTATTAAAATTTAAACCACTCAGAACTCATGCCCTTTATTTAATTCACTAGTCTTACAGAAGTAAAAGAGTATCTAAAAAATATGCACAAGGACATCCATTACAACACTGCTTATAAAATAATTAAAAATTGAAAACAATCTACTTGCCCCACAATAGAGAAATAGGCAATAAATCATGCATGGTACATGCATATGAGATCGTCTTTAACAAGAATGAAGACGGCCTACAACACTGACGTGGAAAGTAGTCCATGATCTAGTACATAAGCCAGATGGCATGGATTTGAATCCTGCTCCCCCACTTAGTAGCTGTATAACACAGGCACGTTTCTTTAACTTCTCTGTGCTTCAGTTTCCTCATCAAGAAAACAGAAGCAGTAATATTTCAATAGTACCCACCTCACTGCTATGAAGATTTCCTAAGATAATGCCTATAGTGTTTACAGAACATTACATGGCCATATAACCCTGAGTATATAATATGATAGCTAACATTCATTAAGTGAGATACGGAAGTTGCAGACTTATGTATGCAAAGCATGTCCTTCAGGGGTAAAACATAGCATGTCTGTGTAACTAACAGGAAACAATCAGGAATCCAGCCTGGCCAACATGGCAAGAATAAAAAATAATGAAGTAGGCTGGGTGCAATTGCTCATGCCTGTAATCCCAACACTGAGAGGCCAAGATGGGAGAATCACTTGAGCCCAGGGGTTCAAGACCAGACTGGGCAACAGAGTGAGACCCTCTCTACAAAAGAAAAAAAGAAAAAGAAAAAAAGTGAAGTAAAACCAGAGCAAATGCTTCAAAGATATAGTTGAACTTAGATTAAAATTTGAAAATTTTCACATTTTTTGAATTCTCAAGGGAAAACAGATCAATTGAAATTTCTTTAACTATTAAAATTACCTGTATTCCAAATAAGCAAACTAAGATGCAGTATCAAAAACCCAAAACTTTTTTTAACTTACAAAATAATTAAAATGAATAAAATGATTACATTTCATCCCTTCAATTTACACACAAATCGATTTTCCTAATCTACCATATGGCCATGAAAAACAGACAACATACCTTTTTTTTTTTTAAAAAAAGTCATCAAAGACAATCGCTTCTGAACAGGATAAAACGAGATAAAGTCAAAGACTAAGCAGTTATCTTTCACCACCAGTTTGACACAAAAGAATTCTGGCGATTTTTTTTTTTTTTTTTTTTAATCAGCAGGACTAGAAAATTCAAATGTGCCTAAAGCTAAAATGGTCTACATGAGTTCAGCTAAAGACACAAATTAAATCCCCAAAAGCCGGACTCACCGGCTCACACCTATAATCCTAGCACTTTGGGAAGCGTAGGCAGGTGGATCCCTTGAGTTCAGGAGTTTGAGATCAGCCTGGGCAACATGGCAAAATGCCGTATCTACAAAAATACAAAAATTAGCTGGGAATGGTGGCATGCACCTGTAGTCACAGCTACTTGGGAGGCTGATGTGGCAGGATTGCTTTGACCCCAGGAGGTCGAGGCTGCAGTGAGCCAAGATCGCGCCACTGCTCTCCAGCCTGGGCAACAGAGTGAGATACTGTCTCAAAGAAAAAAGAAACAATTAAAATCCCCAAGATGAACTTCTAAGGCACTGACACAAGGCACTCAAACGTACCAAATTATATCTCTCCTACTGTAAAAAGTAGTCATGGCTACCTACATTAATTTAAAATAAAAATTGCAATCTATGCAAACTAAATCTCATCCTAGAGTCACAAAATTTGAAAAACAGGAAAGAAACCTGAACTAAAATAGCAAGAATACAAGATTCCCTAAAGCTAGTTTTCCCTAGCCTCTTTCAAGTGCTTAGTCACTTCTGCCTATTTACAAAGAAGACCATCTCATATCTTGAAAGAGGCAGGGAATTTTGATTCCAGACGGTCATGTCACCTGAGCTGCCCTAGACGTTTCTTTCCATGCAACTCATGAGAAGGCAGCAGCCAGCTATGCATACCTACCGCTCCTGATCAGAACCACAAGCTCTCTGTATCTTGCCTCTGTGTGCAGTAACAAAGTGGGATTGCGGAAGAACAAAGTTTTCTTGCCTGACACCAAATGCAAAAGGTGATCATTAAAATGCAGCCTGAAGACATCCCAGTTTCCTTTCTCTAACAGCCCACCAAAAATGCTTCCCTTCCCTTCTCCTGGAACAGAAACAGCAAGCAGGTTCTTATAAAAGTCTAAGTGCTTACTGGACTTAGGGGAGACCCTTAGGCAACTAACACCACCCAAAACTATACAGGCTAACAGGCTCTGAAGCACATTTCCCAGAGAGCAGCCAGAACCTTAAAATCTGATAACATGGTTTCAAGTTCCCCAAAGGCAAGAATAAAGAGTAAGGGTTTCATGAAAGGTCATTTTGAGACAACCCCAAGGAAAGCCAAGTTTTAAAGTACCTACTCCGTACCAAGCCCCTTTTCCCAACATTCTACTCTACTCACACTTAAAGATGCTAAGCACATACGCTGATTATAGAAATACACCAGAAAGAACTTTCACAACTAGATACAGTGGGATCTTGGAAAACACCAAGCACACTATCTCCAAACATCAATTCTAGGTGGTAAAACCTGGAACCATGTAGTTAATCTGTGAAGCACAGCTTAGTCCAATTTCCCAGAAGGTCACGAAGGGCTCTGACAACCAACTTTGATTATTTAGGATGGGGCCCCTTTTTCCTTCCAAGAATATAAACGCCATAAATGACACATTTCTTCGACCTCACTTTTTTTTTAGTTCCACAAGCAAACATCTTCAAGCAGTGCAAGTAGGCCTCAGCATTCTCAAACACTATTCTCATTATTCCTAATACCTCCATAATACTATCATTTTATATACACATTCGTGTTGCTATTTCTATAGATAAAATATAAAGGCATGAATTAACCTCTTGGTTAATTCGTCGGTGAGAACACTGAGGCTCAACGAGGCTAAGAAATGAGCCCAGAGCTTGCTGGTTAAGAATCCAGGTCCTCTAGACTCCCAGGCCCCAACACTTACCATTAAGCCACACTGCCATTCAGAGAATGCTACTAAATCCAGTTACTGTACACAACTACTTTCAGGTCACATAACTGGGTGCAAAGGGTTCTACAGCAAGGATTGGGGCGGCAGGGAGGGTACACTACCTAAGCTAAGATTTTTTTTTCTTTAACGAATATAGCACATGTTCCCGATTTCCATCCTCCCCCACGGGCAGAACCCACGTGCCGGTCCCCCGCTACCCAGAACGGCTCCCTCCCCACACTACCCCACGCTACCCAGCAGCCTCCCCACGCCCTTCCCTCTGTCCGCCCGCAAGCGCTGCACCGGCGCCTCCCGCCCCCTCCCCAGCGACGGCCGCCAGGGCGCCCGCGCCGCCCTCGCGCGCCGCAGCCCGCGCGCCCCCGTCTCCGCCCGGCGGGGTCACCCCCGGGGCCTGCGCGCGCCCTTCCCGCCTCCTGCCCGCCCCGAAATCCTCCCGCGACGCCGACGCCAGGCAGGCCGCGCCCGCCGCGCCTGCCATGGTGGGCGCCTCACCGTCAGGCTGGGAAGCCGGGCCCGGCTGCGCCATAACCAGGCGGCCGGCCTCGGGGTGCGGGGATGGGCGGGGAAGCGGCGTCCCAGGCTCCCGAGGGCTCAGCTGGCGGAGGAGGCGTCGACCGAGCCGCCGCCGCCGCCGCCTAGGAAGGAACCGCTAAGGCTGGAGCCGCCGGCGCCGCCACAGCCGCGGGCAGAGACGGACCCGACCGCCGACCTCCGCCTCCTCATCCTGACAGCGGGAAATAAGCAGTGCGCAGGCGCAGGGGGATGGGGCGGCACGTGACGTTGGCCCGAGGGGAGGGGCGGGGTCTCGGGAGCGAGGAGGGAGCGCCGCTGGAGGGGAGGGTCCGGGCGCAGCTGGGCGCCTGACCCAGCGGCAGAGGGAGGCTGAGTGCAGAGCGGAGCTGGAGAAGAGGGGCTGCAGTAGCGGCCTGGCCTCTCGAAGGGGCCGGTCCCGGTTCTCCACCCCAGCACAGTGGGGAAAAAAAAAGAGAATAAGAGAGGAGGACGGATGGCGGGGTGCAGTTCCAGCCTCTACCTCTTCTAGCTTTGCGACCTTGGGAGAGTCACTTCACCTCTTGGAATTTTTATCAATATAATGGCTAAGAAAAGTTTAAACGAGGTAATAAACTATGAAGAACTGTTTCCGACAGTGCTGGGCTTGGACCCCAGGTCTTCTGATGCGGAGGCCAGTATACTATCCATTCAGCAAATACGTTTGGCTTTTCAGTCGTGGTAGATGCTGGAGATACAGCCAGGTACAGACCCTGCACTCATGGCAGGAGAGGAGAAATCATATACACAAAGTGTGGCCCTTTATACCTGGGCCCCTGGGCCCTATACTTTAGGAACTCCCCTCTAATCACCACTCCCCATCTGATTTCGACACCTGGAGCGCCCCATGCCAAGGAGGTAATTTAAAAAGCTTTTTTTTTTTTTTTTTGAGATAGAGTCTCACTCTGACACCCAGGCTGGAGTGCCATGGTGCAATCTCGGCTCACTGCAACCTCTGCTTCCCGGGTTCAAGCGATTCTCCTACCTCAGCCTCCCGACTAGCTGGGACTACAGGCGCACGCCACCACACCCAGCTAATTTTTGTATTTTTAGTAGAGACGGGGTTTCACTATGTTGGTCAGGCTGGTCTCAAACTCCTGACCTCGTGATCCACCCGCCTCAGCCTCCCAAAGTGCTGGGATTACAGGCGTGAGCCACCGCGCCCGGCCTAAAAAGCTATTTTGAAATCAGAGAGGAGCATCAGGAATTATGTACATTTTAAGGCCCAGCAATCCCACCCCAGGGTGAGGGAGTCCACAGGGTTTGGCACTTCAGGACCAAGTTCTGAATACCTGTGGCCCCAGAATTCCCTTTCCAGATGAGTGAAGCTGTGGTCTCTTTCCCAGATCCATTCTCTCTATGGCAGAGACTAGGCATCCTTAAAAGAAGCTGAAGTGAAGCCATAAAAAAGAATGAGTTCAGGCCGGGCGCGGTGGCTCACGCTTGTAATCCCAGCACTTTGGGAGGCCGAGGCGGGCGGATCACGAGGTCAGGAGATCGAGACCACGGTGAAACCCTGTCTCTACTAAAAATACCAAAAAATTAGCCGGGCGTGGTGGCGGGCGCCTGTAGTCCCAGCTACTCGGAGAGGCTGAGGCAGGAGAATGGCGTGAACCCGGGAGGCGGAGCTTGCAGTGAGCCGAGATCGCGCCACTGCACTCCAGCCTGGGTGATAGAGCAAGACTCCGTCTCAAAAAAAAAAAAAAAGAATGAGTTCATCTTCTTTGCAGGGACATGCATGAAGCTGGAAACTATCATTCTCAGCAAACTAACACAGGAACACAAAACCAAACACCGCATGTTCTCACTCATAAGTGGGAATTGAACAATGAGAACACATGGACACAGGGAGGGGAACATCACACACCGGGGCCTGCGGGGGGTGGGGGGAAGGGGAGGGAGAGCATTAGGACAAATACCTAATGCATGCGGGGCTTAAAACCTAGATGACAGGTTGATAGGTGCAGCAAACCACCATGGCACATGTATACATATGTAACAAACCTGCACATTCAGCACGTGTATCCAAGAATTTAAAGTATAATAAAAAATAATAATAATAGGCCGGGCACAGTGGCTCACACCTGTAATCCCAGCACTTTGGGAGACTGAGGCAGGCGGATCACGAGGTCAGGAGTTCAAGATCAGCTTTGCCAAGATGGTGAAACCCTGTCTCTACTAAAAATACAAAAAATTAGTCAGGTGTGGTGGCAGGCGCCTGTACTCCCGGCTACTCGGGAGGCTGAGGCAGAGAATTGCTTGAACCCAGAAGGCAGAGGTCGCAGTGAGCCAAGATCGCACCACTGCAACTCCAGCCTGGGCGACAGATCGAGACTCCGTCTCAAATAATAATAATAATAATAATCAGAAAATCCACTAATTAGAATCAGTTTCTACTTTCTTTAAATCATTTGTTTTAAATAAGATATACTTTTATTAAAATGATTATTTCTCATTGAAAAAGGGGGCTAAAGGGCAGCTTTGTTTTATTTTAAGGGCGTGACACGACACTTGGGTGTTTCAGCTCCTATGTCCACAGATCCCTCATGGTGCAGGACAGAGGTCAGAAAAGAAGGCAAGTGAACCAAGAGACAATAGTTGGGCCAGGGCCTGTGCTGCCTTTGCCACCTCATTCATGGGCATAACTCCCAGGAGTCCAGGAATTCTAAATTTAAACCTGGTCTTCCAGGTCTTAAACAATGTAGATTTGTCCAAGTAGAAGAATAGACTATATTAAGGTTAGCGGTTAATTGGAGTAGTTTGTAATTTTATTTTATTTTATTATTAATTTATCTTTTGCAGACGGAGTCTCACTCTGCTGCCCAGGCTGGAGGGCAGTGGCACCATCTCAGCTCACTGCAACCTCCACCTCCCGGATTCCAGTGATTCTCCTGCCTCAGCCTCCTGAATAGCTAGGATTATAGGCATGTGTCACCATGCCCAGTTAACTCTTGTAATTTTAGTAGAGACAGGGTTTCACCATGTTAGCCAGGCTGGTCTTGAACTCCTGACCTCATGATCTGCCCACCTCGGCCTCCCAAAGTGCTGGGATTACAGGTGTGAGCCACCACGTCCAGCCTGGTTTGTAATTTTAAATAATTTAGGTATCTATTTGTACTTTTGCCCCAGGTCCTGCCAACGTTAGGGGAGAGCCAATATACAGACTCAAGTTTTCTGAGCAGTTAATGTCTCCCAAATGGCTGGTGTGCATTTGAGAGATCAAGCAGGGTCTCCCCAACACCCTGCCCAACCCCCCATAAGTGATTTTCCTGGATGAGCAAATCCGTGCTTACCAGGGAGACCTTTGGCCAGGATAGGGCAGCCCCGTGCATCCTCTGTATTGTTGTGATGACTAACACGAGGCATAAGCCATAAAGATAGCAGATGCGGCCAGGTGCGGTGGCTCACGCCTGTAATCCCAGCACTTTGTGAGGCCGAGGCGGGCAGATCATTTGAGGTCAGAAGTTCAAGACCAGCCTGACCAACATGGTGAAACCCTGTCTCTACTAAAATACAAAAATTAGCCAGGCATGGTGTTGGGCACCTATAATCGGGAGGCTGAGGCAGGAGAATCGTTTGAACCCAGGAAGTCCAGAGGTTGCAGTGAGCCAAAATCGCGCCACTGCACTGCAGCCTGGGCGACAGAGCGAGACTCCCTCTCAAAAAATAAAAATAAATAAAAATAAAATAGAAGGGGCTCCTTCCAGCGATAGAGTGGCAAATTTATTGCCATTGATAATGAGGCTTGAAGCCAGGACTTCAAGATCAAGGTCCCTCAGAAATGTTCAGGCATATGATTTGGACACCTAGGGCTCTCCATGTGAAGGAAGTAGTTGAAAAGCCATTTTGAAATCAGGAGGAGCATCAAGAATACTGAACATTTTCATTTTTTTTTTTTTTTTTTTTTGAGACGGAGTCTCACTCTGTCGCCCAGGCTGGAGTGAAGTGGCGCGATCTCGGCTCACTGCAAGCTCCGCCTCCCGGGTTCACGCCATTCTCCTGCCTCAGCCTCTCCGAGTAGCTGGGACTACAGGCGCCTGCCACCATGCCCGGCTAATTTTTTGTATTTTTAGTAGAGACGGGGTTTCACCGTGGTCTCGATCTCCTGACCTCGTGATCCGCCCGCCTTGGCCTCCCAAAGTGCTGGGATTACAAGCGTGAGCCACCGCGCCCGGCTGAACATTTTCATATTTTTAGGTAAACCCCAAGACCCAGAAATTCCACCCCTAGGAATACATTTTAGGAAAACAAATGTATGCTCAAAGTCTTTATTAAGTATAAAAGATGCGATTCTAGGCTGGACGTGGTGGCTCACGCCTGTAATCCCAGCACTTTGGGAGGCCGAGGCAGGCAGATCACCTGAGGTCAGGAGTTCAAGACCAGCCTGACCAACATGGAGAAACCCCGTCTCTACTAAAAATACAAAATTAGCCGGGTGTGGTGGTGCATGCCTGTAATCCCAGCTACTCGGGAGGCTGAGGCAGGAGAATCACTTGAACCCGGGAGGCAGAGTTTGCGGTGAGCAAAAATAGTGCCATTGCACTCCAGCCTGGGCAAAAAGAGCGAAACTCTGTCTCAAAAAAAAAAAAAAAAAGATGTGATTCTTATGTTCTGAAGGAAATTGGGAATAAGAGATAAACACATGAAATAATTAGTTATCAATGACATTGCCCATGTGGCCCAGGAGACACACGAATATTCACAGTGGCATAGTTCATAATACAATAAGGTGAACTATATTTTTAAAAAGTTTTAACATACAGGGCATGGTGGCTGGTGCCTGTAGTCCCAGCTACTCGAGAGGCTGAGGCAGGAGAATGGCATGAACCCAGGAGGCGGAGCTTGCAGTGAGCCGAGATCACACTATTGCACTTCAGCCTGGGCGACAGAGCGAGACTTCGCCTCAAAAAAAAAAAAAGTTCTAACATACAATGGAATATTCTACAGCAATGAAAATGAACAAACTGGCCAGGTGCGGTGGCTCACGCCTGTAATCCCAGCACTTTGGGAGTCCCAGGCAGGCGGATCACGAGGTCAAGAAATTGAGACCATCCTGGCCAACGTGGTTGTCTCTACTAAAAATACAAAAATTAGCTGGGCGAGGTGGTATGCACCTGTAATCCCAGCTACTCGGGAGGCTGAGGCAGGAGAATCGCTTGCACCCAGGAGGCGGGGGTTGCAGTGAGCTGAGATTGAGATCATGCCACTGCACTTGAGCCTGGCGAGAGAGCAAGATTCCATCTCAAAAAAAAAAAAAAGAAAAGAAAATGAACAAACTAAAGCCACATATTTAATGTAGATGAATCTCACAAACCTAATTTTGAGAGAAATAAGAAAATTATACAATGCTTAGAACCTGAGTCCACTTGCATAAAGTTCCAAAACAAACAAAACTAAACATTATCATACATGGTAAACGGTGAAGATAGGAAGAAAACCAGTATCGCAGAAATCATGACAGTAGCTCCTGGACCAGGGAGGGACAGGTATGAGAAGCATAGACCTGGTGTAGTTTAGGTGAGAAAGATTTGGGTGTGGCCAGGCGCGGAGGCTCATGCCTGTAATCCCAGCACTTTAGGAGGCCGAGGCGGGCGGATCACCCGAGAGATGGGCAGGGATTGCAGCAAGAGAGGCTTCAGCTCTTCAACTAGATTTCTTCAACTAAAGAAGAACTTGCTCTCCCTCAGAGCTGACAGGAGAAAGAAGGAACTGTCTTTCAGGCAGTGAGCTCCGTGTCACTGCAAGTGTACAAGCAGATCTGGGTAGCAAGTGGGCAGACATGCTAGAGAACAGACTGCTGCATTTTAACATTGACTACGTGTTTCCCATAAATATTATGTCACCTAACTGACAACCAAAAAGTGGGCAATAGGCACAGAGTAGGCCGGGTATGCTGGCTCATGCCTCTAATACCAGCACTTTGGGAGGTCGAGGCATGTGTATCACTTGAGGTCAGGAGTTCCAGACCACCCTGGCCAACGTGGCAAAACCTCATCTCTACTAAAAATACAAAAATTAGCCAGGTGTGGTGGCGCATGCCTGTAATCCCAGCTACTCGGGAGGCTGAGGCAGGAGAATTGCTTGAACCTGGAAGACGGAGGTTGCAGTGAGCCAAGATCTCACCACTGCACTCCAGCCTGGACAACAGAGAAAGACTCCATGTCAAAAAATAAAAATTAAAAAAAAAAATGGGCACAGAGTAGATAAATCAAAATTTCCTCAATGAATTCTGTTTCAAGGATTCTGTCCTATGGTTTCCAATAAATACAAATGGCTGTCAGACCAGGTGTATCAATTCAGGGTTCAGCTGATAGTACTCAACTACTGTTGATAGTACTCACTACTGTTGGTTTTCCTCTCCCTCTAGGAACTAGATTCTCAAGAGCAGGAAGGGACCAGGGAGTAGGGACAGGGCACCATACGTCCCTGGCCTTCAATAACGGACAGGTTCAGTGCAGGTTATAGGGGAAGGACGAGAAGGAGGGACTTCTGCTTCCCAGACACTTGTCACCTTCCAGGCAAGTGGAAACCCTTGGAAAGTCACAAACTGAGTACTAGCTTCCTCACTAAAGCTTCCCAGGAAGAGCTCACAAGGTACAGACACCCTTGATGTCTTTAGCCAGGGTGATTCCTCAGCCTGATTTCTCGCTCTCCAAGTATCCCCTGGTCTATTTGGCCATAAGCAACTACTTTCCCCTCCTGGGACCTAGAGAAGGAAAACTAGAATCATGATCACTGCTCCATTGCATCCTTGCTCCACCCCTTCATCCCTCTCCCAAGTAAGGCCTACGTGGGAGAGTACTGCAAACATAAGGCTGAGGCTGAGTTCTTTTTTTTTTTTTTTTTTTTGCGAGACAAGGTCTCTGTCGCCCAGGGTCAAGTGCAGTGGTGCAATCTCAGCTCACTGCAACCTCCGCCTCCTGGGTTCAAGCAATTCTCTTGCCTCAGCCTTCCAAATACCTGGGACTACAGGCGTGCACCACCATGCCCGGCTGATTAAGGCTGACTTCTCTATCACAGTCTCACAAGATGTAGATTGATATCTAGGGAAGAGCTCCAGGCTTTGAATCAGAAGACCTAGAAATTCTGGTACATGGTGGCCGGGCGCGGTGGCTCACGCCTGTAATCCCAGCACTTTGGGAGGCCGAGGCGGGCGGATCACGAGGTCAGGAGATCGAGACCATCCTGGCTAACACGGTGAAATCCCGTCTCTACTAAAAATACAAAAAATTAGCCAGGCGAGGTGGCAGGCGCCTGTAGTTCCCAGCTACTTGGAGAGGCTGAGGCAGGAGAATGGCGTGAACCCCGGGGGG